>NW_019214097.1:143893-173365 GCF_002532875.2 Varroa jacobsoni
ATACGGCAACCAGACAGACAGACAAGCGGGAAGGCTGAAATAGTACCACTAGTTCTTCAGCTACTGGTGACAAAGTCAGAGATCCCGTTGTTTTTATTAGTGTGTTTGTTCGAGTGGCTTTGTGCTTTGTTTTCGGTGGTGAATAGCGTTTAATAAAGTTCATAGGAGAAAACTTTTAATAAAGCTTGCAGAATAAGGAGTTTAAGCTCGAATCGTTCATCCAATTGGTGCTCAAGCTGCAGCGAAACGTGTAAAAACGCTGCTTCATACTGACAATCTGGAAGGAGCCGGTTTCAGGCCTATCCAGCCTTCGCAAGGCTTTCGTCAATATAAATTAAGGCAAAAGCCATGAAGTCTTACTGCAAGAACCGCCTTATTACTCTTCAAATATGCAGAACGGCCTTGACCAGTATTACGTAGCTGGGTGCGATTTTACCTGCCAGTGCCCAAGCCTTTGCAGCGCATCTCACTAATAGACTACGACAAGCAATGCTGGCGAGAACAGGTGTATTAATTTCCCCAAACCTTGAGCCAAATGACATAAGCTCTATTCGAAATTCAGATAGTTTTTTTACAATTGCTGGCTACCTGTAGTTTACCAATACATGAAAGAGGACCATGATGGATATCAATTTCGATTTTGATAGGCACAGAAATGATGACCAATGAAGTCTGGAGAGAGGGGCGAGCAGAATGAATCGACACGCAGATAGTGACGCATTTTGCAGTTAATGGATTCAGCCATGGTATTTTACATTGTATATTAGATTACAAATGTCAAACTCTACGCGCATCTGTACAGCATGTGGTAACGTACGCCTTAGATACGTACGATGCGATGCAATAGCTTCTCTGACCGGTCATTCTGACAGGGGATATCAGTTTGTTTAGCATTAATTTGATTCAATTTGAATACGATCGTACTTTTGTACACTTTGTAATGAACACATAACGATATTTAATAGATAATTACTTATAGGTATTCGAGTGACTGCGCGAGGTCAGTGTTAGTAGGGGGGGCGTTGTTGCCGGAGATATCTCCACGGTGGCGACGTTTGCCTCAAACGTATTTTTCTTCGTTCGGTCATCGGCTTCACATAGGCAATGGTAGCGGTGGCCAGAAAGACCGTAGCATTGGCTAAAAGCACGGATCGTCAGTTGCCGCCAGGCCTCAATTTCGCGCCGTGTCACTTCCAGCGGTAGCCTTTACAAGAAGAACTGCTGAAGATGACGTTGCCATTCGCTAGCCATATACATGCTCTTCAAGCCGCCAACGTCACCGCCACGACAAATTCCCAGAGGGATTTATCTACTTGCAATGATGACAATGTTTCCTTTGCTCAACGAGTGCGGGTGTTTGCCGTCCCACTATTTAAAATGTGTAGGATCGGAAGTGGACAATACGACACTGACTTGTCTTATCGTAGAAGTGTTGCGACGAAAATTGCCCAGACTCCATCGTCGGTATAGGTCATCACGTCACAATTGTCCAACGTGCAAACAAGAATTGTCATGTCAGCTGCTGCTGCCACTGTTGCAATTGCTTCAAAAGAAAAACTAGCATCTTGAAACAGACAGTGGTGACGCAGGAGGAAAAGTGGGGAAACATTGATTTCCTGTTGGATCTCGGGCCGATTAGCTAAACGCTCGTTGAGCAACATGACGCCGATCACGGGCCACATATATATAGAGCCCATTGAAATGATGTTCAATTTGTGCGTAAAACACATGCCAATTATGGGCTGATGATGGGTAAATATTTCCGGGGGGGGGGGGTGCATCGTCTTACCGAGCATGTGACATAGGCAACTCCAGTTGTTTGCCTTCCTGTTTACCATCCTGCTCAAAGCCGGCAGGCTCGTCCACGATTGGAAATAAATAGGTTGTTTGGCCCAGCGATTGTTTTGTTGCAGGTGCTGATACGTCTGTTGTGGTTATTTGAAAAACTGTTTGCTGGTTGTTATCTGCTGCTGTATCAATGGCCTGTTGCGCGTTGCCCTTTGACAACTAAACTGGCACCAACAACGCCGCGAGAAGTAACAACGGCAACTGCGACAACATCTTCATAGCAGGTAATAGCAATCGAATGATGACGATCACGGCCTAAAGCGATTACTGCAACTACAACAGGAAACGACAAGCTACAATAGATGACAACCACCTAACAGGCAACAACAACAACACCAACATTGTCACGCCCACGGGTTTTGCCTAGTAATTTGCTATTGACGCCGTGAGGAAAGCGGTTGGTCGAGGTATCGATCAGCACCGTGGCAGCTGTCGAGCTGATCGACTAGATAACGAACATCAACTAGACCTCAAACAGAATATCGTTAGGAAAGGTAGTTATGATATTTATTAGCAGTTATTCAACGACAAGTGATCTCGCAGGAACGGATCTTTTCAGACACTGTTCTTCAATCGAAGGACGAACGCAGCTTTTCATGTACATTCTTTGTGTATTGATGCGTAGAGTTTTTGTTATCTAAACATGAGTGATATTACACCGTTAACTTTGCTATTAGCCATTCTATGCATACGCAACATTATGCATGTAAATCCGGATATTGATATTAATGCCGGATTTTCTGGTGGACCATTTTCAATAGTAGGTGGCGCAGATGTCTTTGGCTGAAACAGAAGAGCATAGCAAAGACGGGATATGGGGGGAAAAAACACAGGCCAAATTGGTGTTATATCAGGGTAACTATGATAGTTAGAAGAACTAATCTTTTACAAGAAGAACAGGTGGAATAAGACAGAATGGATGAATAGGGCCATGACCTCTCAGAAGGCAATTTACCCCTCAAAATTCGGCACCACGAGAATGAACTGTATAAACCAAGGGTACTATGTATTGGTCGAAACGATTTTTATAAACGCCGTTATAAAATCAGTTGTGAAATGTATAGACAGGCTGGCTTTAGTGAGGCAGAAAATTCTATGAATAATCTTCCAACAAAAGCCATACGTACACAATGAAATGCGAAATCTGTTGTTTCCGATCACAATCATCAGAGACGTCTGTCCATCAAATCCTGCCCGAAATACGTTTTCTCGAGTGTTAGGTAAGACAGACAAAGGAAATCTGTCCTTCCTTTTTCCCTCTAATCAACAAGCTTGCTGACACTCCGTAACAGCTACCAACTACCCCTGAGTCTTCTCTCTAGGTGTTCTTTCCCAAACTGTGACCGCATCATCAACCAGAAACCTTCGATGCAGCTGATAATTCTGTACTTGGTATACCCGTCAAACGCTTCATTGTTACCATCAATGCCATCAAATCATCGACAATCGAGCCACACTCGCATCGACTACAGGCGAGTTACGTTTGCGGAGTCTCAATATTTGTCCCGTCCAACAGTTCCATCCACCAGTCGGTGCCAATCCGCTAGAAAGGGTCATTTCCATAAAAACCGTTGCGGCGGTAAAGAAACCCCAATTTTTTAAGAGAGAGGGAGAAAGACCGTAATTGTATGTATGTTGGTGCCTACGACTTACTCTCGTTTCCGCCTGTCTTTGTCTGCCGGTCGGTCGGTGTGTTTGTCCGGCTGCGCTAGAATCGGGACAATACATATCTATCGGGGATGGAGCGCTCATGGTAGCAGTAAGAGCAGTAGCATTGCGAGTAGTAGTGCAACGTTAATAGATCTGTCATCTCCACTTTTCTCCTTTGAACGTTACAGCCGTAAACGCCGCTGTCTCGAACGGCCCTCCAGTGGAATGAACGACGGCAAGCAGACGTCCACCCGATGGAATTGTTCCACGAATACGCATCGACACCGAGTGGCAAGTGGGCATCGAGTGTGACGCAGTGACAGAAAGTTCGCTAATAGAGAGTTAACGCTGACGGCGCGGACGTTAAATGCCTGTTGGCAAACACTAGCAGAGAGGACGCTGCAGTCAGTCAGTGACGACGAAAACGGCCATATAGGCGGAACAAAGTTACAAATGCACGTTACGGCATTCAGAGAAATAACCACAGAGAAGTACAGTCGAGTGGGCGAAAAAAAAAAACAACAAATGCGCTTATGATAAAAGCAAAAAACAAAGCGTCGACTAACTGCAGGAGATCACTAAGAACACCGCTGTTACCGCTGCCAATTGCCATTGTCGCGTATGCATAAGCGTTAATTTAGCAGAACCAATGCTAATAATAGTTATACTGCAAGTAACCTGAGTGACAGTCCGTAAAGGGTGCCTGTTGATGATTAGAGGAGACGGAGCAAAACGCAACAGAAACGACACGGAAGTCGACATTGCTAGCGATGGTGGAAGTCGTGTTGTCGTGCTGCACGTCTTTAAGCACGTTGATAAATCCACTAGTTGCATAGCTGTTCGAGCAGCCCGTGCTGTACCAAGATTTCGGATTTGCTGAGTGCTGATTTTACCCACGCAATCGCTGATTGCCGTCAGTGGTTGAACTTCAATGAGGAACTCTCAGTTTTTCGACAGCATTTATCGGGAGTCACGATTTCTGACTATAATTCTAGGCTACCGCTTGTGTGAGAGTTTGAAAACCCGCTTTTACGAATTGATCGAGTCAATCTGTTAGGGTCCGCTAAACGAATTAGTAAACATAGCCATTGTTACGTCTACATATATTTCGCTATGGGACAAACTTGTGGTAAAGCCTTTGGGAGCAAGTAAAGTGTTAGCTGACAGAGGATTTTTTGATGTTTGTCTGTAAACATTGAGTAATGTGTACTGTGCGTTTTTTATGAATGCGCAGAATACTCACAGCAAGAGATCTCCCGGCAGGTGAGAGATCTGACAAGACAAACCTGGATATTTCGATACGCTTTCTACGGTCCGATTACCCGACTAAGAGTTCTTTGAGGAAACATAACCGACCTGGAAATTCTACCATGAGTCTGCAGTGAAGTGCTCTCGTGTGCCTGCTCATCTCTGTAAATTGTGTTTTCATATACTGTACTACATAAATAGGCTAGGTGTAACAAGTGGATACGTACGTTACAAACGAGCTATATGCAACTCGCTACATTTACGGGGGACGCCTTCAGTGTGGTGGACTTGTCAGTGTCTAAGCTGTTGGTGAAAGTTACTATCGGCTCTTTGTATAAGCGCTGTTTACTGCAGAGGTCCTGTTACGTACGCGAACCCCTAAAAGCTGGGGCAATGTATGTGAATTTTTGGAGAAATATACTATATAGCAAGAATGATAGATAACGAGAATATGCAGTATAACAATGTTAACTTGTCCGATATTGTTGTCAGTTGTGACAGTTACTTTAACGAGCTAGCATTGAAAAATAATAGGTATACCCAAGAACTTTTTCTAAGAGTTGTTGATAATCGTTTTAGTGGAATCAACGAACGACCATAGATAGCTGCATGTGGAAAATACTTTATAATAAAAAGAATATTCTAAAAACTGCTATAATGTAGACTAAAATTAACTAAGGGGAAGACAGCGTAAATTAACATTAGACAAAAAAAAAACAAGTAGGCACTTGATCAATAAATATTACCATCCTAGGCACCATGTAACCTCCTAGGTCCCTCCATTTTTGAACAGCAATACACCTGTATAGCATTGTTGAACGGTATTGTGTCGCTATGTAAGCAATCGCCGTACGCCTCGCTTTGCACGCAGCCGTTGAAAGGCACGACGAGCACTTCTGAAGGAAAGATCTGGTCTCTCATGCCAGACAGAGGCCATATACTACGGTGCTTGACGAGTCTCAGATGGCGTGATTCGCCCGGCTTGAGGAGGTTCAAACTAGTTGCCACTGCTCGCTCATCTGGCTTGCAAGTCTGTGGTAACAGTCTCCCGGGTCGTACGGTTTTTGTCATACGTAATACAGAACTTGGCAAGCTGGCCCGTATCGTAGAACGAGTGAGATCTCGTATACGTGCAGTGGTCTGGCGCAATTAGCCGCAAGCTTTTCGGCAATAATCATACGAAAGATAGCTCTGAATTTTTGGCTGCACTGTACATAACCTTGGATTCCCTATGCAACAAAACTGTGTGACTTTTATGCGATATCAGTCTGGTCGTACGTTATATTTAAAAAATACATTGTAAAACGAGAGCAAGAAAAAAACTATGGTTGATGTAGGTGACCCTTAGTTAAAGATAGGAAGATAAGATATACATACATTTATTGCCATAATGAGAATATTCTGAAAATTGTTCCGACAGCTGTTGTTTTTGTCATTGTCGTTGTTAGAGCCCAGGACTTGTGATTCTGATTGGCCGTATGTATCTGTTAGCATTGCCACAGTGGAAAAGTGAACCGATGCCCCGGACCTTTAATTTCAAATTGTCGTCGAATTCTGGTATTGGAATTCTGTTTCTCATTGTCATACTCAAGCTGCGAAGCTTACTGTCACCTAAGAACGACTTGAAACTTGCCATTTGCTATTCCCCTGTGAGATGAGTGCTGTTGGGCACCGAATCACAAGTCATCCAAAGGTGTTCCGTAAATGGTCACGAGAGCGCGTATTAGTTAGGCTATTATTATTAGCGATAAGCCACCACAACGCCGGTGTATGCTCCTCATCCAGTTACGCTTCTCGCGTGACACTCACGTGGCCACTGCAGTCAAAAGCAGCAGGGGTTATCGTCACCCGTACGTCGCCTGTGTCTTTTGGCGGTGATGTTTATAGAGCTTTTGGTAGACTAGATCTCGTAAAAAGTAGTAACCCGTTATGAAGTTGATACGAGAAAAACGAAAGTCCTTCTATCAAAATGAGCTAGACGCTAGTATTGTTGAAGACTTACTTAGTGCTGATAGCGTCTGAACCTCTGTATAGTAGGAACAGAATGTCGTGTTTAAAGAGCAACGATCTTGTTTTCATAGTTTACCCTTACTAAAATAAGACACAAATATGGAGGCTTTTTACGGTTATATCAATTTGTATTGTGGCGCAGTTTCAATGGACGGTCGCGTATTAGATACTGTTCGTGCTATGTAATTCACATAACGAGAGATACAAAAAAATAGTAAGATATAATTATAATGTTCGACTACGAACTTCACAGTTTTCCTATTCTAACATAGCTCATTTTTTCTTATTTTTTTTTCTCTCATTTAATGTCCAGACGTGATCTCTACCGGCCGGCGGACTGGGGACCCTCCAGCGCCCCCTGGCGAGCGAGTGTGGCGGTGCGGCGCTAGGGGCAGAAGGGGTTTCGGCGAGGTCCGGAACTGGGATTTCGCCTGGCCGTTCGCAGCAGCAACACCAGCCTCAATCACATCACCAACAGCATCAAGCATCAACGCACCATCAACAGCTGCATCGTCAGTTAGAGAAATATCAAATCCGTCAGATCCACCAACAATCCATAGCTCAAGGACGCTGCCAGCACGCGTCAGTAATTCCCGACCATCACGTTCTGCCTTTACGTTCCGCTTCTTGCGAGCTCTTCCAACAACAGCAACGTGATTTGAAACCCTTAAATTGCCAACTCCAACAACAGCAACGTGATTCGAAATTCCCAAATTGCCAAGTCCAACAACGGCTGCAAGAGTTACCTCATCAGCAACAGCAGCGATACCTAGATCAACTTCGACGTTCCCAGTCGTTTGGCATCTCCCGCGCACTCGAGTATCAGTACCAATCTCCGTTTACTATCAATCGCTCGAAGGGCGTTCTGCAAAGGTCATCAGTAGACCTAGCTGAAGGAGGGTTACTTGACGCGCATATCTTGCCGGACCGATTCGACAACGAACCTACAAGCGAACAGGAAGTACCAGAGGACAACGAAAACGATTCGATATCAGGGACGGACTCTGCGTCGTCCACTGTTCGTAATAGCCAGGTCACCGCAAAAGGCTGTCAGCGCGAAAGGTCAGCTTCGTCGCCCAGCGCCGGGAGCAGCAATTGTTGTTTCTATACGTCTTGTGCCTATTGCCGAGGTTATCGGTGTTGCGCCTGCGGCGTTTGCGAGCCACCAATCACCAATCACAACAGAAAAAACGGTGACACTTTGTTGGCGAAACGGTCTTCTCCCGGTGACTTTCGTTCAACGGTATCCGCAGCGCCGTCGTCTATAGGTCGTTGTAGAAATACGTTAACTGCCATCAGTTCAATCTCTGGAACCGCCTGCTGTAGTTGTGGACGAAGTACGAGCTGTTCGGCGGAATCAATTGATTCTCACAGCGACGAGCAGCAATCGGTTATTGAACGTTGCCGACATAGTGACGCCAGCGGGGGCGCTGAAGTCAGTGAGGGCAAAAAAATCGGTGGCAAGAAACTCGTTGGCAAACTCGTTGGCAAAATCGGGAGCAGCGGCGGTGGTCAAACAGGGACTTCGTCTGAACCTGCTGAATCGGTTATGGTGTTCGTTGGGTCAGTCCGGGCGCTCGACGCCCAAACGACCAATAATTCCGTGGTAAGATCTTCTCATAACAATCATCATAGTAATCATCACAACAACGGCGGCCTTCACAACAACCACATCAGCAGTGCAGCCGGTCAACATCACGGCAATTACCATTCGCGGCATTCAAATAACCACCATCTTAATAATCTCCAACAATTCAATAGCCATCACCACCATCACTCCGATTCGAACAGCTCCAATAAAAGCACAACCATGCTATACCCGTTTACTCATCAGGTAAGACGAAAATAATATTATACATATATGTAGGGATAACATAAAATAGGTGTCATGTTCTCAGAGGCTATTTTAATGAGCTGCAAGCAAGATTCCGCATTCACCTTTTGCTAAAGGCAGATAGGTGCAAACATGCATATATCCTATATGGATTCAATAGCCGATGCATGATATCACACCTAAAGGAACTCTATTCCTTCAGCTGACTTCTTTCCATGTTGTTCCTTCTATGATTGTTGTACTTCTTTTACTATGATTGGCATATCATAACGTTATCACGGCTAATGACAGTTAATATAGCCACAGAAACATGCGACCCCCCAGTAGTGCAGACATAGCGCTGACCAGTCCGACATATCATGTCATCCTAGCTTTGTACGGCAATGAGGGCACCACTGTGACATACGGAACCCCACCGCCTGTTTATAGACTGTCTTTTTCCTTCACTTATAATCCGCGACTGCTTTGTGGCGATGGTGACCAAATAAATTAGCTGTTTGGCGATGGTCAGGGAGTGAAATCGCCTCTAAAAACATTCTAATTCTCTATGAAATTACTGTTGCCGTACATCTTCTTCGTTGGTAGCTGGGGTAATAATAATAATCCTTCGTGACAAATGCAGTCCGCGAATTGTATCTGCGAGGCTGACATGGAACTCCAGGGAAACAGCAGTTATGTGCTGGATCGCTGAATAAAGGCGCCGGTAGGCGCAGGGCATAGGTTTATGCCTGCGTGGAAAAATGTGAGTAAAGCAATTTTATGGGTCTTAAATTGTTCCCATTAAACTAATGCACTTGAAAAATGGGAAACTATAAAGTGACGGTAAACGGCTTTGTAGGCAGGTCTTCGCTCCGATTACCTTTTTTTTTTTAAAAAAACAAACTTTGCCTTTTTCTGTCAGCTCTATATTTAGATTTTCGCGCAATAGTGATCGTAATGTACTTTAATATACGCTAATCACGTAGATACTGTGGTCTAGCAGGTCTTGCTTCATAAGTCAGCTGAATTGAGAGGACAGGTGAAGCACACACACACCTTGTTGTTGTTGTACCGTATTAAATAAGCGTATATAACAGTATAAGCGATTTAATGTAAGATAAAGATATTACTATTAGTCGCTAGGTAGCGATGCTGCCACGATAATAAGGTTGCCTGTTTTTATGAATTCAACATGGCTATTGGCAGATGAGCCTATTTTGGTGCACAGAACAACAATTACAGTACTTTTTGAGGAACCGGCGCCCACGTGTAGAGAAAAGCATGAATTAAAGCAATGAAGATATGGGGAACAGCGAAATCAACTAAAAGGGATTTTACACTACGAATAGTTGGAGTACGCATGGAGAAAACATGCATAAGGTCACTCTGAATCGAGTGAACTTACCGAAGCCATCGACTATCGTTTGCCTTTTACTCACCAGAGGTGGGTACCGTATCACAGAGAGATACAGAGATCTATTTGTTCTTTCCTGTCTGACCCTTGCGACGCAAGGGAATGATACTCGTCCTCTGTGTCAACGACGCTTCCATATGAACAAGTTCCACATCAAATTTAAAGTATATACAATTGCGCTCGAAGATGAGCAAGAATAATATAATGAAGTTGGAAATACAAATGAGAAAATTAGGGGATACGACCTATTTTCGGTGCTTGTACCAAAAGGCGGAGCATATCTAAATATGAATAGGAGCGTTTACTTCGATCGAAGACGTTTATCAATGTACCCGTACAGAATTGTTAGCTTGATAGATAGCGGAAAATGAAGAATAACGTGTAGAGCCTGTCTATCCTAAATAGAGCCGTATATATACACGAAATAAGCAAACATCCTATTTACCTAAGTGTGTTTAAAATTTTATTAGTTTATTATATATTAGTATGATGTTCATCTTTTTTTTCTACTGAATTCCTAATCGGTTCTTCAAAGATTTAATGTGTTTTGATAATTTTTTATCAAAACACATTAATACAATAGCTTATGTTCCATTGCTCTACCTGAGCCTATTGCTCCACCTGAGCCAATTGCTCCACCTCTCATTTGACAAAAATCGATAATCATAATAGCGTGCTGTAATGCCGCTTGTATAGTTAGTACTATACAGTGAGGTCAGTAGCAACACTGATTTGACATCAACGGCTATTGCAAGTCCTACCTATGTAACGTTTGATAATTGCAAAGGCCCTAAAACATTGCGGCTTATATTATTGAACGCTAGAAACGTGGTACGCCCATATTTTTGCCAATTATCTCAAACGTTAAGTCCGAATAGAGCGAACTTGTTTGATTATTATAAACGTGTTTATAATAGCTATGTAGAAAAAAAGTCGGGTTTATATTAAGTTTATCATACGTTTGTTTGTGAGTTAAGGGTTTTGAAGGGAGTTGCAATTTGATAAAGTACAACTATGCAAGTTTACTACAAATCTGTTCTGTCGGTATTAGTTAAATGTTCAAGAAGCTTTGACCAAATCAAGGGTCCAATAAAAAGTGACCTCGGCTTTTTATCAACTGTCTCGTACCTACTTGTCCTGATTCGCATAACAAAATGTCGACAAAACGAAACTCTACGCCATCTGTGACTGATTTATTATTATTAGCTAATTGGAACATATCGCTTCTGATCAGTACAATCCAACAGCTCCAAAGGAACTGGCCTATGGCTTCCTTTAACGTACGAATAGTATCTAGTAGAATTTAATGATTCGATCTGTGGAAATTTCTCGATTCAATTGGATTGGACTTGAATTATCTCGAAATACGAATGATCGGGAAGGTTCATTGTGGACAGCCACACCCTCAAGTCTATATTACAACCTTTTGAGGGTCACCATGTTATACAGTGGGAATGGTGATTACAGAGCACATATATAATTACTGCAAAGATAATCTGATATTAAACGCACGTCTACTCAACGGGCGACGTTTTCTAGTAGTAACATCGATTATCGACATAGTTAGATAGGATATATAATCACTGATGCCCTATCGCATAATCGCTGATCTCGACTGGTATTGAATAGAGAATCATTCACTTTAAGACTACTGATTCAAGCTACAATTAAGCTTTATGGGAAGGAAACATTGCCAAAATGATTACCGTACAATTAGCATTGACTCGGTCGACAATCTATAGTAGTCTACGGGATTTTGGTTGGGTATTAGAACTGAGGTGTCGGCTTTGTTTGGTTTGTTTTATTTTTTTTTGACGCTGACCGTTAATAAATTCAAGGGCTTTGATGTGGGGTGCCGGGATACTAACGGTCCTGCTTGCGAGATATTGTCCCGACGATACGTGTTATGATCATACTGAGCGTGACACCGGGACCGCGGAAGTTTGCGCTGAGATACTGATAGGAATGAGTCAGACCGTACAATCAACAGACACACATACCTTCTTCATCGCTTAATGCGCAAAAGTTGGATTTTCTAATAATAGGTTTTATAGGGGCTACGATAGGACAATATATATCTTATGTTGTTCTTACGTTTTTGGGATATTAGCCAAAATGAAGGCGGCTCTTAACTGATGATTGAACTATTCCGATCTCATGCTCAACTATAATAGACTGCGTAGTCAACTGATGGAAGTGCCTCTTCGGCTTCTACGTCATTATTGAGGAAATGACTCCACGCACTGAAAAAAAAAAGATTCAATATCGTTGTTATTGTTTGGCGCCTGGAAAAAAAAGCGACCGACAGTTCTCGATGGACCGTCAGCGTTTGCAACGAATCACAGAAATAAAGCGCTATCAAAATTGAAGGGGAGAGTTAGCTATTAAAGCGTTGGGCCTGAAAAGGCTTACTTGTGGATCTACTGACAGTGCGTAACTGACGCGAATGAATCCTTAGAGGTGTCTGAACGAAGGTGTAGGAACGATGTCTGTTTCGAAACATGTGTACATCTGACACACAATTGTATGGTGACGGCGCCGACTTTAGGTACGGTGGATACTAATAGAACCGTAGAGACAATGCGAAATAATGGGCTCTTACCTGCACCTAGACTACTTGCAACTTGAACCAATGTAACCAGCAATGAAACAATAAGTATATACTGAAGTAATACTCATTATTAATATATAATTACATATGAAACTCTTGGCATATTCAACAATACTATTGCGATAAACCAACGATTGTATACGGCTGATGTTATATGAAGTAACCGTTGCTTGTGGTTTTCTGTATGCGCAAAAACCAGCGAGCCACATCTATGCATAGAAATTCCTATCTACAATAAGCCATTGCAGAGTCTCAGCATTGAGCATGCTCATGAACGAAGTGCTCCGTTTCCCCCTCTATTCAATAATATCATTGTCCGTGTAACTTCACCTGTCTCCTTTCTACCGAAAAACTAACTCTCAGATTTCTATCACCAAATGGCGCGGCGTGCCGATTAGCGGCGCGTTGAACACAGACTTTTACCCAAACTGGAATACTCGCGTCCGAGCTGGAAGGCTACACCAAATTTGGCTGTGACGGCAATAGGCAGCATGACGCCATACATGTGGTTTATTTATTCAATATATGTTATACGTTGCACGAAAAAAGGTAGATTTCAAAAATCAAGCGAGATATGAGGTAGGCGTGCTTATCTACGTAATTCCATACTTTGACGGAGTGCAATATGGTGCTTCAAAGTAATTGACGTCAACATAAACAAGAAACTTTTAAAGGGAGCTGGAGGGGAATTCTGTACAAAAGGATATTTGTCAGGGGAAGTGGAAGGAGAGAGATAAAGGATACATAATCAATATTGTTTTGAATATCTTGCCTCATCCTAGCAACTTTTCACGTTGATTATTCTTAGCTTGTGAGATGGCCTCGTACCTTCGCGTAAGGCGTACACAAGTATTGAATAATTATTACAGCATTCATGGACGTCACTGGTTTCTTTACTTACGCTGTTTAGGAAAGTCTTTTATCTACCAATTTAGTGTTTACCAATTATTGCTAGCGCCCACCTCCCAAGGGATTTCAACTATGCAAACTTTTCGCTCAACTCACCATCGCCACTTCATTTTCCTATACTTTGATTATAGGAACCCTCATGTGACGCTGCAGAGAGCACTCACTGGTAGCATAAAAGTGTCCCCGTTTTTCTTGTACCAAATTTAGGTTAAGCCACTCATCTGAATCATTAACACTCATAAGAGCTCATAAGACATTTCATTTTCAAATATGATTTCCACTTAGAATACATGTTAAAAGCACGATAGCTTACACATAACAAGCTTGCATAAAAACAACGCACCATGTTAGTGACGATAAGATTTGGCCCACATCTCGCCTAAAAAGCAATCTCCACCTTACTTCAAATTTTGCAGCGCATCGTGTGTCGCCATTTTCTCTGTTTAAGCTACTGCCGACCTGCTAGGTCCCCCACTTGGGTAGAACCCCTATTTGGTCCCGCTAAGTGTCCCATTATCCAAAAGTGTCACCGTATGGGTGTTTGCGTTTATGTCGCAGTCAACCTTGACCAGAAACAGCCTGCTACCTGGAAGTGCCGCAGCGGTAAATAGGAATAATGCGGTAACGAACAAATCTTTTCCGCGAGACGTGTGTTGCGCGTATTTCATCTGTTCAATCCAAGCGTCCAGATTTCCTTCTGGTTCATAATTCTGGCTCGCTGTTGGTCTGACGTGAGTTATAATGGTTACTACTGAGACGGACCCCGTGTCGTTGTTTTTTGTTGTCCGCTGTTCAGCCGCTATAACTCTGACGTCGGCCGAGTCGTTGAAACGATGCGGTAGATCTACTCAAAGCTAAGACGCGCAGCGCTCGGTATGGGAAAATATGGGTTTTCGATGCGGTCACCGTGCCTTCCTCCAAGCCATCAACAGTATCGCAGTATGTCTATATCTGCGCGGACAGCATCTTTGGCAACAAGATCTTTGAAGTCATATAACTGCTGTTGTGGTTAGCAACGCTGCGGGTTCGCCTATTATCGCCTCGGGTCCATGGAAGTCCTTCGTGTGATTACGCGACGTGCATAATAGAGATGAACCACACAGTTGTGGTTCAGTGACTTCTTTCATGATTTACTATGACGTTGGTCAGTTACTGGTCAGGCATCAGGCGAGCCGCTAGACTCTGTCAAGCATCGTGTTATTATCGGTGTAGTGACTTGGCGACGAGGATCATTAATCTCTCGACGTTTGGCATTATTTTCTAAAGCTGTTGTCATGAAGTCATGACTATTACTGCAGGACTCTTTAACTGATATTATTATCATAAGCTATTACTGGAGACAAAAGGCGATGTGTAGAACTATTTTTTTTTTCTTTTGTTAAATCAGGTTGAACTTTTGCTTCACGGTAACATAGCTCTTAGGCACTTAAACCGTTCTGGGTAGGATTTAGGATTTAATTTTGGCTCTGGGTGATCAGTAGTTTTCAATGAAGCCCTTCAATGCAAAGGGCTTGTCTTCAAATAGCATAACTTTTTTAATTACTATTATTAGTTAGAGAGGTGAAAGCAATGGAAGTAAACTTTATTTGCCACATTTTGTTTTAATATCAGTCTGATTAGTTCACTGTCTACTGTTGTTCGCTTTGATTAATTACGACCGCAAATCTCGTTCATGTAAATGTTGTTCCTACGTTTTGACTAAAATTAGCGCGATCAACTTACAGCTATTTTAAGTTAATAAACTTAATGACTTCCACTTTATTAGGCAAAACCATTGAACTCCTTTTGTATGACAAAAGTTAATTTTCAGGTAGCTTTCGGAGCTACCCTATAACCGAGAGAATCGCTCTGAGTGAGCTGTTTGCGTTAAATTAAGCGGAAAAAAATCCGCGCGGTAGTTTGTTTTGACATTTAAAAGAGTCTTATTATTTCTCTCTCAGTAGAAGATACTAGATGACGTAATCTAGAATACGGGATTTTAATTTTATTTTTTATTTCAATTAATTTAATTTAATATTATTTTTTAATTTGTATTGTTCAATAAAAACATTTCGATAAATCAATAATTCTAATCCCATTTAGTCAAGTGGCAGTTAATAATTTTAGTAGTTATGAGACGTTTCATTCCATATTCCTTTCATTTCGTTGAGTCTTCGTTCGAATAAGGCTGTCGTTTTTATGGCTAGGCAGGACTATTATATAATAAATAGCCTTATCGAACTTTGAAGTCGGTGGCCTTCGACGCCAGCGGGTATGCACGTGGCAGATTCTTGTTCCAACAACGAACAGTTATACTAGTAGCTATTGACCACTGAAAGACTCGCGATTCGGCAATCATCATAGAGGATATAGACACTTCAGTAACAATTGCAGTAATGAACAAAAACAAATTGGTTTCATTGGGCTAGACTTCCCCGTCTGATGCCGATACAGCGTGGTAGTGTTGAATATATATTTAAATGTATTTTTTGACTACCACTCCTACACTGGTGTGTACCTAAAGGGCAAATTCGATCCATGCTTAACCGAACAACATTTATTTGAAACACAATTAAATTACTTTTTGCTATTAATATTGTTGTATTGATGTTAAACATTGTTAAACTTGAGGCACATTCGCTTAGCAATCACTGCGAAAAATTGTTTTTGGTATCTCGCCCCAGTTTAGTGGCCACTGCTAGATTTTTTTTATTGGGCCTATTGGGAGGTCTACTTATAAACAATCAGTTACCTCTATGGATACAAACATAATACATCGGACTGCCCAGATAGGAAGACCTTAACGAATCCTGGTCGACTATGTTCAAATACCTAATTGTAAATCCCCGATACTTCGCGACATCTCGTAAAGGTATATCCAACCCCATCAAAGAACCAACACGTTCGGCAATTGTTGGCGTAAAGTTTTGCATCATAGTAGACCCTGATGACACTTATCGGCCCATTTGATGCGCTGTTCGATTACATATGCTCTCCCGCGCGATCTGTGCCTGGTAGGAAGAGCGGTCTTGGAATCCTCAAAAAAAAAGCCCTCTAGATATAATAATACTACTTTTCCCTGTAGAAGTATTAAAAAGTCTCACACACGTAATACTGCAGCTATAGGAAAAATCAGAGTTGATTAGACGGTCAATACAGCTGAAAAGATTTAATACAAGCGACGGAAGACGTAATTTTTGTTATTGTAACCGCATACGATCCTAAGTGTTTGCGTTAGCTGATATGCGTAGTTCGCCGTATGACTTGCTTTCTGCGGAGAAATTATTCATCTAACTTCTTATTCTACTGGCCGCTTGGACATACATTTGAGAGTTGCTTAGTCATAAACGTTTTAGAGCAGAGTAACATAAATAGAAACTACCGTATAATCTACCTGGACCCTTTCTATGTATTGGTATTCTAGTAGTTGGTTTAGTGACCACGAAGTTACCAGAATTTTCGATAGCAGTTGCGTAACAGTAGTAACGTACCAAAGATCGTTTATAGATCATAAGTTCTGGTAACGAAAATTCGATTCTGGCCCGTTGCCGATTTGTCCCTTTTTTGGCAGCCTGCAAGAACTTTGTTTGTTACGCCTTGTCCTCTAAGCAGGCACTCTGTCACCGAATTAGTTGAACGATGATCTTCGTTTGTTCGAACCGAACTTGATTTTTACAACTCAGTTGGATCATTGATTAAGGACATGGTGCCTAATTCGAACGTAACAACGACTATTGTCGTTCAACCAATTCTACGCTATTTCGAACTAGCACTTACCAGCAAGCGTATGTAGAATAACGAATAATATAAACAAGTAAGACTAAAAATGCCAGAAAAGTGAGAACGATGCAACTTGTACCACTGAATTAAGGTGGGAACAAACACAAATTAAAAGAATCCTCGATTCGTATAATGAAAACGATGCATAAATATTTGCCACTCGTATTGTTGCCGTTACGCACGGTTTATTCAGGTGGCTATTTCCTTCGAGGACGAATGAAACGGACCGTATTTGGCTACGGTCGAGTTCGAGCCTAAGTTATCTTAAAACAAATATTTTCAACGCCGTTAGGCACCTGGCTCTTTTTAACACGAAACGAACTGTGTCTACGCCTTACGAATACGTTAACATGTTACCACTGCGTTACAGCGGATGTACGATCAGGCCACTTGACGTGTCCTGAGATTAACTAAGTAAAATTGTCATCACCGTAACGATGAACATTTTTATTTTCGACTTTTGATAGCTAAATGTACTGGGTTGCAAAGTTGGTAGATAAAATGCTAGTGGTGGCAATTCTTCTGTGCTTCAAGTTTCTCAAATAATAAATTTATTTACTGTGGCGGCCGAAGAAGAGGGTTGCATGTAATGTATTGGTCCTAACATTTGATCCATTCTTGTTCTCAGGTGGGAGGACATACACAGATGTTATTGCTGGACCGGACGACGCTTTGTAAGCCATTGATCCAACGGGAGCTTCAGTTTTACCTCGATATGCCTCGCGAGCTGAGGCCATTCACGCCACAGCACAAAGGTGTCATACGTGTTCATGCCCAACCGGCGGAGGTAAGACGAATTAATTCATGCTGAATTCAAGACATCTGAAATGTTTACTCGCAAGAAACAACATATATTATAGGGATCATCGGTTCTAATCTCGAACCCCGGGTGTGTTTAGCTACTAACGACAGTTTGTACTCAACATGCGGCGTATACCGTGTTTGTCGTATTCGCGATTCCACCTCTTCATTTACGTCTTCGTTAAGTGATTTATGGAAATCTCCTTTTTTGTGTTTGCTCCTCTCGGTTTTATCTCCATTGCAGGATGATTCTGCCCTGCCACACGGGTATAGCAGCCACCGAAACTCTAATCAAGAAAATCTCCTTGATAAACATGGGCGTGAGTATAAATTTCTCTCCTTTTCCGAAGTATTAGCCTCTTAGAGTACAGATACAAGCCTGTCGCTAGATTTTTATGCCTTGTAAACCTCTATCAAAAGTATCAAGATATATATGTTTTATTATTAAGTATTTATCATTCTTATCATATAGTAGAGTTTAGCCCTTGGCCGATTATTAGTTTTTTCCCAAGATTTTATGACAAGGACTGCCTATATTTCATACAAATATTTATATCTTTTTCGTGGTTTTAGTTCTCCTGAATATTTGTCGGTGGTGACGGGAACGTAATTCGAGGGGCTTTGATACAAGGAACCTTGAACAAGAGGGACTAATATGAGATCTATTACGTGATAGTGGTTTCGTCGATGTAGGACTCCGCCTATCATCGAAGTGCTTGTTATAATGAATGATAATATAACTACTATTTTCGTTATTAGACGGCAAAAATTCGTCTGCTAAATAGTGTACCAGCCATATGAGATTTGAAATCATAGCGCTAGCGAAAAATAAATATGAGATCTAGCCCAATCAAATAAGATAAAGAAGCTTCGTTGCAGAGATCTGCATGGTGGTATATGGCGCTGCTTTTTTTGTTGGAAAAAAGTTTAGTTCGAAAGCCTGTTTTTGTTCGACGAATGATAGCCAATATTTTCGCGCATGAGTGGAGTTGTAGATATGTTTTTTTAGCTGTACCTTGGATTCCGCTTAGCTGGCTATAGGAATCTGGTTTCGCGGGCTTTTCGCATCAGTCTTCTCCCAATTGCTTTCTTAGAATACATGAACAAGCTTATAGCTAGATTTTTATTTCTTGCAATCCTCTATTGTAGTATTGACAGATCCATATTCGATTTACCATATTCGCGGCCTTTCAGTGTATTTTTCATACAAAGTAACAAGTCGTATGTTTGATGTCCGCATAAAACGCAAACGAATCCATATTTTGATCCGCGGTAGCTCATGCAGTAGCCAATACAAACCTCGGATTTATGCTCGGATTTATAACCATTCTATGCTGGATCGACATGTCTCGTATAATACGTTCTATATAGAATAGAACGCGTCAACCACAGCATAACAGCCACAGGGCACACACGACTGCACTACAGAATGCAAAAAGTAAAATGACTTTTTGCACTGATTCGCTCAGGGAGCATCTGCGGGAATGTTTCGTTGAGAGATGGGGTAAATAGAAAATACAGCCTTTCCGTTCAGGCAAAATTGAAAAGGCATACCTTTTTTGGTTCGCCCGACTACAAATTCTGACAGTGCTATGGCTGTGTTACCCCAATGACACGGTCGAGTCACGTAAAGCTGCACTTAGGCCCGGCTTTTTCTGTGATACTGGCATTTTGTCAAAACTGCGGCATTTCAATTCTTTGTTTGACATTTATTCGTAGAATTCAATTATTGACATGCAACGTTAGGTCGTTTTCGTCGACGTAGGCATATGGTCCCCCCTTTGTTGGTAATCGTAACTCGGTTTTTTCGTTAGTTTTCGCCTCACGGTGAAGGAAACACTTTTCTCATTCAAGACTCTTGACGAAGCTTTGAACCAGTCGTATCGACGTGCCTGCGTATACGTAAATGTGGCTATTAGCTCTATACACGCACTGTGTTGTGTTCTTCAATGTCGGTTTCGTCCTTTTCTCAGGACGGCGTAGAACTTGTGCAAATAGTCCAGGAACCAAACAAACATTTCAGCAAAACCCCCAACAGCTCGTTGGGGTGTGGTCCATTTCTGCAGTCTTAGCGTTCGTTCGGCGTCGTATTGACCTAGGCGCAACATCATGGATTTGTGCTCAGGATAACCGGCAGTTTTTGAGCCTGAACTTGTCATGCCTTCCTGCGATCCATTGGCTGTATCATGTTTGGCTAGGTGTTCAGATCAGCATAAAAAATCGTCTGCCACGTGTACTCGCTTGGAGTTTGCGTAGTAGACGACAGGCAGTTGTTTTAGCAGGTTGTCTCTAGGTTTGAGTGTGGGCGTTAGAACAAACATTAATTTGATAATTTTATCGATAATAAAATACAAAAAGCGTGCCAAAAAGTAAAACACTCAAAAAAATGTTGAAAACAAACACCAACATTCGAGAAATCGCTTTCTTTAGTATTATGACTTACATAACTACAAAGCACACGTAAACGTTACCTAGCAATGCATCGACTGGAACCGTCAAACGCATTTATCGCTTGCTTGTTACAGATATCAAAACGAGTTACTTTTTTGCTCGTTTTATCGAGAAGGTTGAATTCACGTTTAGGTGCCTGCGTTTAATGTGTCACAATGTTTTGGCTGGCCGATAAAAAACGCTCCCCTAGTTTTAGCTGATTAGTTAGGTTTAACTGGCAATGGAAGCGGGCACCTGGTTGCACTTGTTACGAGGATGGGAATTTTAAGATCTGCGCCTTTAGCAGCTTGAGTAGAAAGCATTGACACTCTCTAGTTAGGTCTAGACGAGATATCGGTTTTTGTATAATCCCAAAAGGAGAGATATGGCTATGAGAACAGCCTGCTTCTGTAACATTTTGGCTATATACTTTCAAGGCCAAGACCGTATCAACAACTGTGGCTCTATTGACGATATATTGATAGTTCCAACGGGAAACATTCTCAATATAAGAGGTTCACTTATAACCGAATATCGATAATAACATTCTACCTTAAGTAGGGACTGGTGTCATTCCACTCGACTTTGTGACGTCGTGTCGCTACCGGTCGACAAGCAATGCAAGCGTATACGCGTATATAGATTTCGCAACAAACAATTTAGCAATCATTTTACCACATTAAGCCCTAATCTAACTTACATCGGGTGGTATATAGTTGTTTCATGTTTAAGACGCCGAATAAACGCTATCAATACCACATGTGCATATAATGTTATGGTGGTACGTTCTCGTCATTTGCTTGCTTTCAATGCAGCTTCCTCGGCAATGTTAAACAAACGGCATTCGTCAGATCACCTCTGCACCCACCAGAAACATCTACTGCACCCACATGAAGTGGAACATCACTCTCAACAAGAGGAGCAGCAACAAAACTTCACGCCTAATTCAACTTATCCATCAGGTTCATCGTTGAGAGTGCAGATCTGCACATGTATTCCTGCCGGCAACGGAGTGCCAGACGTGGGAGATCAGAGTTCCCATAATACGAAGAGCGGTAATCCGCGACAATACGAAAAGCATCGAGACAACGAAGATGCTTCACCTGATGTTCAAGACGGAAAGGTTAGACCACACAGATTCACACGCGCATTTAACACGCTAGATAAGTTCCATTGAAATTGTTGCTTGGAAGCTAAAAGAGATTCATATAAGCTGCATTGAAGTGAAGCAAGGCAGCACTAATTTCTGCCAAACTTGCACGATTCATAGATTGAAAAATAGTTAGGGCAACTTGAGAGAGAGATCCCTCGTAACTTCGCTTAGTGGATAGTAGCATAGTAAGAACAGCGTTATATACGGAAGACTTATGATGTAAGTAACGATGCCAGTGATGTTAGGCTGTTCTCACCATGCGCCGCTGTTGTACGTATAATACTAACATTATAACTGCTACAGAATATTGTATACCTAATAAGTTAAACGATGCAGAAGTAATATGCATTACTTAATTAGTCCTACTTTGCAATGTAAACTACTACTTTAAAACCCATTGCCAATGTGCGTTGACTGTATTAAGTTGACCAGCGAGGTACAAAATACTTAAAAATCTATGTCAACTCGCTTGCGTATGGGTACAAACAATGCATTTGTTAGAGATCCATTACAAGGTGAGTGTGTAAAGCACGGAGCAAGCGACTGCACTGAATACGGTTCGCCTATAAATGAATAGCGAATATAAATTCTCTCTTGAATTGTTAAAAGAAAACTGGCATTGTTGTATTCTATTGTTCGGCGTGAAACCTTGACGGGCGAAAATCAGTCGCGTATCACACAGTCCACAAGGGAGCTCTGTCGAGTTCCTTCGCGCTTAGCTGTTCGCCTCAACGCGTTATCACCTTATGGCCTTTATTCATCAACGCAGCGTGGCTAGCGTTGGCATATACGCCACAATGATGCTGAACTATACCATTGTGGGCGAAAAATCGTTCATTTAGTTACATGCTATAAGCAAGTCCGGTGGACTTTACTGCACGCCATTAGCAGACGATACTTGACTGATAAATACTAGGAACTTGTGAATGAGAACTCGTTCGAGTTTGCTCAACTTCAGAACGAAGAACTTCTAGTAATCAACGCTTAGTGACAAACATTTTCTAAACGGCTGTAGAAATTCACCGAACATTGGTGGGCGTATTCAAAGCAGGCCGTAAGTTAAAGCACAGTACGTGAATGGTGCAAACGATTACACAACGAACATTGAGCCTTAAAGGCCTGCGAGGGGATGATCAGATGTCGGGACCCAGAAGCACAAAAACGCATGATTGCAATTGAGAAGGGCTCTGTCAGGCACTCGAATTTCACAAGTAACCTACTACGGACTTATAATCTAAATGCTAAGATAAAAACTAAATAAAAAATGCGTATGGTGTATTCCACGTGCAAGTTGGAAAACTTCAATCAATAAAAAAAAAAAGCCTGTCTGGAACATACAATCGCTATCGACGAAACATGGTTCAATCTCTACAGTTAGGCGGAAAGAAACCAGGTGAGACAATGGCGTCGTTTTAGCAGGCAATCGAGTTTGGTGGCAGTATCAAGTAGGTCTGGGCGTAAGCTGATGGTAGTATTTACGATGGACATTTGCTACTATGAGATTCTTGCCGAATGCGGCTCGCTATCTCGAGTTCCTCGAGAGACTTATGGACAGTTGATACGATCGAAAGCACGCAGTCTGATTAAGACAACGTCAGGTCTCGTCGCCATGCTTCAAGCTCATAGCTTGAACAAAGGAACGTCCAACGTTGTTTTCAATTCACTTGTTCTTGCGGCCCAAGTCAAAGTAATTACAGAAAAACGGGCAACTGGTGTACAAGCATATTTCGATATCTACAAAGCTATTACATACGACAACGCTGATAATAAGTATTTGACTATCCAGGAGCTGATAGAGCGCTAGAGTTTAAGTGTGAAAGCATAAACAAGCGTACCTTTAACGCATATTAAGAATTAATTCTTGCCCAGCTAGTTCAACTTACCGAATTTCCGCCAGATTCGCTTTTAATCGCCTAATATAATATATATATATATATATACATGTAAAAAGTATTCAGTTTTTTAAGCCACAATTTAAGCAATAATTGTTTATACTTAGCGCATATTTGATTCAATAATCTTTTTAAAGTACAAACAATCAATAACTATTAATAACAATAAACTTTGATCAATGGCCTTATACCATTTCTGATAAAAATCTCATTACTGTAGAACTTTTATGTGCTTACTGATGACATTAACGCCGTCATATTATCTGTGACATGGACCTTGAAAAAGTATATTTAAAAAATGAATGCTGTTATGTACAGTCCATTACTTTTGATGCTTTCCCATTGGGTGAATTTGTCGCCTTTGATGTTTATTTAACATCGTAAGAGTGTTGAAGATTCGGTAAATAACATAAAAACAAGCATTTTTAAACACTGTTTTCAACTCATCGAATTCAACCAACTCGAGGTGCTCATTTTATACTAAGTAACTTATGTTCTTTGACTGGAAACTAATTAACTGGAGAAAGATAGTTTTCCTCAGTTCATTTATCATGCACATTTTCTCTATTTAGCGGAAGAGAAATTCATCTCAAAAGAGTCAAAAACGTCATTTGTTGCTCCAGACCTGCTGAATGCAGGAAAATGTATTGTATCCTACAGGTTAATAGGAAAGATAACGTTAGGGAATTTCACAGAGCTACGCATTCATACATCGCTCAAAAAAAAAAAACAAGCACGTAACTTGCGGTCAACTTCCAAAAAGGTAGCTTCAAAGACTGGCCAACAGGGGACCTTTCGAACGACCGCTCGCTCAGTAAAGGGCCCTTTTGAGTTGCGAGGGGTCATTCACAGTAGTTGGGACCGGGGACCACGCAACAACGACGTGGATCAAGCTCATTTTAACCGAAGACGAAAGTGTTTGTACTTAAGCGTTCCTTAGTGATGTCATCAACACTCCTTATTGCTTACTGCTTAGCTGTCGAAGCGAAATACCATTTGAGATTCTGTGAAATAAGCTAAAATTACGATATGCTTCGTACAGGCGGGTCCACACACTGGATAGGCGTGGATGAATACATATGATAAATAGTATCTAGCTTGCATTGGCGTTATCATCTGTACCGTGCGATCTTCGTTGAGTAAATGGTTAAGGTAACTATAATGCAAGAAGTTCAAATGAAGGTTCATAAAGCTGTTGAGCAGCTTTTTTTTTCATTTACACAAGCTTGCATAGATAGAGATAAGGGTTTTAATAATTTTTTACCGAATTGAATCAACTATTCGGGTGACGTTTGCTAACTTACTAGTTCAACGTTAATTTCCGCAACGAAAGTACCGCCAGCTTTACACTTACAGAAAAACAAATGCCAACTTCAAAGCAGTTAAAAAACGTAGCTTACCCATGTTGCCATTATGCACCATCTACATAAGCATTCATCATCTCATATATACTACTGTTTAATAACTACAGGTGCGTCATCGATATTTCCTGCTGCTGGAGAACGTCGTATCACGATTCCATAAGCCATGCATTCTGGACTTAAAGATGGGTACCCGTCAGCATGGTGACGACGCGTCAGAAGAGAAGCGACACCGACAAATGGCCAAATGCGCAGCTAGCACCTCCGCGCAACTTGGCGTCAGGTTATGCGGAATGCAGGTGGGTCTCCCTTTGAGACGTCTATTCTGCGAACAGGTCGTTATCGATCGCGTCTGTGGTTTTGGGTTTGCTTATTTCCTTAATAGCCGACTATTTCGCATAACAACCTATCTAGATCTATTGACAGTTAAACAAAAAGAGGGGCTCACTATTTGCCGCAGTATTTTGAGTCTTTGCCCTCTTCTGACGAATGTAAACCATGTGCCATGTACGCTATCGATTACCTAACGATGAAATATATGTTCTGGTGAACGATATTCACTATCTTGTATGAATCGACAATATTGTACGGCGGCATCAACAAAGCGCATATGGCTTCCTTCGAGTTGTCGGGTCAGGTCGCCGTACTAATTTTTCCGACGCTGAAGTAATAACTACGTTCTTTTGATGCATCTGACCGGTTAAATGAGAACGATGTCAAGATCGATTCTGTTTGGCGTTCCCCGTTCAGTGCGCATGCTATACATTTAATAACGGGACCTTTGTTGTATCAATTTTTAATTAACCGATAGTAGCGCCCCTTACGGATTTATCCGCGTACGTGACGATGTCACAGAGTGTACTACTTGTTTATTCTGCTCGGTCACTGTGAATCAGGATGTTAACGATACCTCTTGTAATAGTGACGACTAAAAAGGACACCATTTTGCGTCGCGGCGCCAGACTCTACCCTTCGAACGTTACGGTATCTGTCGTTGTGGGCCAATATATACTAGGACGTTTCGGTCATCACTGTTTGTTGATGTCGCAGTATTTCGGTGAAGAGTAGATTTTGTACTAGCTACTGAAGTAACTTTTCAAATTGTACATTTTAGATATAAGGTTATGGTTATTGTAGTGTTTAAAAGAGTCAAACTTATAATTCCATCTAGTCCATATAAAAGGTAGGCTTTTATCAAAAGGCAGTAGAGAAATTCAAACCGAGATATTCAGTAGTTTGTGTGTCGCTTGATATTCATATGGCCTGACTTCACAGGTGTACCAGGCGGACATCGGCTCGTTCTATTGCAAAGACAAGTACTATGGCAGACGATTGGATTCACGTGGCTTTGCACGTAGTTTATACCACTTCTTCCACAACGGGTACACGCTTCGTAGCGATGCCATCGAGCTGATCCTTGACAAGCTGGTAGCGCTGAGAACTGCCATTGAGAGGCAGCACTCATTCCGTTTCTATTCATCGTCGCTTCTAATCATCTATGAAGGGTAATATTCTATATAGCATTGATATCGTCTAAATCAGCTAAGTAAGGCTCCTTGTATGTCTGTAATTGTGCGCACTTCGCATCTCTCGACAGCTATAGGTGTAGAAGTTTATTGCAATTTGGATATAATATTCATAATAACAGTCAGTCTATTTAATCATATATCTGACATGTATGCGGCCTATTGTTATTATTCACTATGTATAATGTATCGTTTACCACCACATTAACATTAGTTAATCCTTCTTCTGAACGAAATTACGCGTACATATGTACGGATAATAAACCCTTGAAATCCACATGTGTCACTTGAACATCCAGATGTGAAGAGGTGGATGAAACGCTCTCGGATCAAGACGACGATCCCGACCATGATCAGGATGTCGACGATGACGTCGACGACCACGGACATCACGTGGATGTTGACCATGAGGTAGTTGATGATGACGATGAAGTTGAGGTCGTCCACGACGACAACGCGACGAGTGGGCCTGAACACGAACTCGAAATGGAGCTCACCGAGGCTATGGACTGCGCGTCTTCTTCGGGCGGTGTCACAGATGTGGACGATTCGTCGATGGATTCATCGCTAGATTCGGCGCCGTCATCTGCCAGAGGTCATCACGGCCACCATGGCGGAGGTCCGGTGCAGCGTTTGCTTCGGGGTATTAGACTTCGGCCGGGTTTAGCGTCACTCCATCACCACTCAAGCGGGGGTTTGTTAACCGTAGAACATCCCGTGAGTCAAGGATCGGCAAGTGGGGGATTGCTAAGCGGTCATCATTCTGAACGGGGCAGAGATCGTCCGCAGAGGTGGCCGCCGAGATCGAGGCAAAGTTATCAGGAGCTTCACGGTCCTTTGGTTGATGTCCGCCTAATCGATTTTGCCCATACTACGTATGAAGGTTATGAAGGCGACACCACGGTCCACCATGGACCTGACGCCGGCTACCTCTTAGGTGAGCTCGTAATAAGCGGTAAACGATATAAACGAGAATCAGCAAAGCGCTGCGTATCTATCTGCCTCTCTATATATATTTGTTCGTCTATTGTTGCCCGCACGATTTTAGGGTTACAGTTTTTAAAGTCAAGCGAAGGTCAGTGACTGTCGTTTGGCCAACGAAGACTAACTACTTTTTTTGTCTGTTTTGTATCCGTCGTTCGATAATTCAATCTGCAGGACTGGACAATTTAATCCGCATGCTAACAGAGCTGAAGGATGGCTACCCAGATGCTGAAGACGGTGGAGTGAAGTTCGACGCTGCCCATAGAAGGGACAGTTGCCCCAGGCGTCAAAGGCAAGACAGTCACACGGAGACGTCATCAACCCTGTGAATAAAAAATCACGTCTCATTCGGCTGCTGTGGGGAACATAAACGAATGCTACAATCGATCGCCAGCTCCTGCAATGCTCAGCAAATGGACCGAAAAATCTTGAACGTTTGTGAAAAAAATCCTCGCAGTAAACGAAGGAAAAAGACTATCCACAGAGAATTTTCAACGAACTTAATTACATGCGTGAAGGACGATTGGGTAGACCCGACCTGGCAACTTTAGCTTGTCTCCCAACAGGCGGGGACATCTGTAGTGGCCCAGAAAACGCGGCGTAGAAATTTACATAGGTTTATAGTGTTCGCTGTCGATGATCAGTGAGGTAGACAATTGCGAGTGTCACCAATAATAACCGTGTTTGCCTGTGAAGGTCGATTAAGGTACCAATGTTCAGTCGGATCAGGCTTTCGTTTCACCACCGACAACTATCGTGACATCCATCTAATAATAATAAGGATAAATTTAATTGTACGACAAGCATTGCAAAGCGGTCAAATAGAACCGCATGGATATTTCAACACATGATCAACTTAGCTGCAAACTATCTGGGAAACACCATAAGTTCAGCCTAATTCTGTGCACATTTATACATATACTGCAAACTTAACTTTCTTGTTTCTATAAGCAAGTACTGCTTATATTTGGACCGAATGGATTATTCGTAGATTCCAGTGGCAATTAAGTCTATTGTTACCACATAGCGAGAACATCATTTTGAGTAAATCACCGTTATCACGTTCTTAATTGTTAAGGACATCTTAGCGTCTACTTGAAACAAGTGGTCGTTTCGAGACAAGAATTGTCTATCGTGACAGACTGGAAACGGCCAATATCGTGACGTTGCCGTGTCAACAACAATCATAGTGCAGAGTTATTGATATACACATACACGCTTATGAAGTAGAATTACGGATGGCTAGTGCTCTGTCATGGGGTTTAAGGTAACTAGTAAGTGATAACACACAAACCGAAACACAATTTCAACTTGTACAGCGACGTCACAAGATGCGTACATTTGTGGTACCATGTCTTGTTCGTTCGAGAAATGAAAACACTCAGACGTGTGCCTGAATGAGACCTTAAGCAAGAAATGAGAGTTTGACTAGTTAACAGCCGTAGTTATACGATTTTTTTCTACTTATTAATATTAAGATACATATACGTGTAGCCATCGTGGTAGTATTATAACTAGTAAACAGCAGATAGTAATAATAATTATAATAATAATAATAATAATTATAATGCTGAGTTTAAGCTTGCTTCGCCGTAAAAATGACTTCTGCATAGATTTTGCGAGGCGAGAATTTCCATCGATTCATTCGGCGAGAATCAATGAGAAATGAGCAAAGCAGCTGCATCTAAAAGTAGTTGATGGTTAGAACAGCGAAAAACTATGTTGGAACCGTTTGGACTCCATGGGTGTATAAAGCTTATATGCACACGCTTTAAAAAGACCTATACGAACATTTGTAAAGGTGTGGTGTTGACTATGGCAAGGACCGCTTAGGGTAGCCCTAAAAACTCATAACAGGAACAAGCAAGGGGTAGTTAGAGTCACCACAAACCATTAACATGCTTCTTCCCAAGTGAACCCAACCGAGACCTTGGCGTAAATCAACTGTCAATCCTACAAGTAGTCAAAAAAAAGGGTTTGTTGTAACTAAAAAATTTTCTCGATGTATATACGTCAAAAATAAAAAGTCCATGTACATATATAAATACTAAATCTCCATATAT
>NW_019214098.1:0-167469 GCF_002532875.2 Varroa jacobsoni
ATATAAATGTAAATTGCCGTAGATAAAGATATTAAATTCAAGTCTTTTAAAGCGGCTCAGACGGACTCTGATGAAATCAGAATCCGTCTGACACTTTTAGTCTGCTTCGTATTCGTTCGAGAGTATGAACCGCATTGTCAGCGACTCATTCAGTTGGAGTTGAGTCGGTTTGTTTAGCAGTAATAGCAGCGTTGCCGCCAACGCCTCTAGTCACTGTCGCTTCTTTTCCGTTATATTGGACAAAGAGTAGGACTGAAACCGCTGTAAGAGATTACCCCTTTCATTCCCGGCCTCGAAGCTTTTCGTGGCCCATATGCGCTGGCGCAACAAAGAGCCGGTCTGGACCGATTTACCGGCCTCAGTTAATAGGGGGTGGCAAAGTCACCGGTTCGAACCAGCCAGCTGTTATAGGCTCAATATCAATGCGGTGACGGAGTTATAGCAGCCATCGTAAAATTGTATATATTGTACGAATACGCGCTCTCGCGAGTAAGCACTACCGCAAACTACTACAAACGCAGTCATTGTTCACTGTTTACCGATTGTGACTCAGCGAGCAGATCGTTACCTAGTCGTATTTCCGCGTTGCCTGCTAAACTGACACAACAGCTGCAAGCGCACTATGTATCAGAGCAGCAATTAGTTGTTGCTGAGAAAAACCGTATTCGCTGGAAGTCCGTCCGGAAGCTACATTGCGCATAGGCAAAGATGACAAAAGATGGATGACAGTCGACAAGAAAAACTCCAACGACCACAAAAAGACGACATCACGGAGAGACTTCATATTAGTGGCCGACATCAAGTATGATACTGCATTGTCCGAACGAGCAGCATCAGCACAGGGATCGGCCGTGGCAGCAGCGGCAACAGAACGATGCCATCAAGGGCAGGCGGCGCTACCAGATCAACTCGCGTAGTAACAGTAGTGGTTTTTTTATCGACGCGGCCGCTGCTGCCGTCGCGGTACTTTCACAGCTACCGCTGTCAATGAAGACCAAAAGCAGCAAAGACTACGATGAAAAGGGGCATGTTGATGGCAAAAAGGAGCATGCGGGCAGCGAAGAAGCAATAAAAAAAGACGAAGAAGAGAAAAGAATTGTTGCGGCTAATAAAGGGAACGACATCGTTCTCGTAAATGAGTCGAAAAGGAGCTTCACTTATACTGAAACAACTGGAGGAAAGGATGAAGTAAAAGAAGCCATGGGAAGAACAGACGACCGGAATGACGCCTTACGCGTTGAGTGAAGTGGATGAGCAGTCGAGCGTTGGTGACGACGATGACAAGGACGATTGACGTTGGGCCACTGTCCTGCCAGGTCCCTCATGCTTGGCCTCAGCTCTAAACTATCCTGGCAAAACAATCGCCAGATTTTCTTCGGGTGAGGATTGCTTAGTTTCTGCTGGAGCCGCTCATTCGATACCGTGGGTAACGGCTACCCTGGAAACTTGCAAACCGACCTAGCATCCTGACGGAAGCTTAAACTAAACAAGCTTCCTAGTGCCATTTCGTACAGCTGTACTTTCGTGGGGTCTACCCCACGAATGAAAGCTGCTTACTTCATACAGATGTACTCATATGCCAGACGGCCTTTGCCAGTTGCAGAAGCAATGCCACTATTGTATTGAACTATTGGAGACGGTTATCGACAGACGGTTGCTGTTGCTGCTGCTGCTGATGCTTCCAAGAAAGGGCCATCTTCTTATCCTGTTGAATCTTATTGCTTCCTCTTAGAGGAAGTCTCGTTCATTCCCAGTGTAGCAGTCGAAGCTAAAGTCGGAACGCAAGTGGTAGTTGAAGCGACGGCCACACTGGGATGCTATTTCTTCTCCCCCTTTTTCATTTTTGAACTTCTTTTGCTCTGTGTGTTCGACACTTGCAAACTGCTCTACTAATATGTTCGTTAGAGAAAGCAACTGGAAGGCAAGGTTTTCCATTTGCTGGACGGCCGCCCAGTTGCTCGGTCCGTCAGTACGCTAGTGAAAAGTTAGCTGCGGAACGAGGTTAAGCGTCTTTGCTTTGTAGGCTACCACAACATGTTTGTTCCCTGCTCGTGTGGACAGCACGGTCTGCGATCTGACTATTTATCTCTATCTCCTGCCCGCTTAAACCGTGGGCATACGCATGAACGAACGAATGAGCGCAGAAACAATGAAACTGTAGGTCGAGCCCAAGGAACGTTCGATCCACTGCAGCTGTTGCCGTTGCCAGTACTGCAAACGGCCCGCGAATCGCACAACCTAGCCTGGTCGCGAACTGGAGGGCGGTAGGAAAACAGGGTTTTGTCTGACGCTGCCGCCGCCATGCAAGTACAAGTTGCTGCTGCAATTAGGCCTAGCCGGTCAGGCGATCCGACTTTGCTAACCCAGTAGCCAAGCAAGCAACGAGCTGCTGTGCAACGCCGCACCGAGTTGGTTCGACTCGCTCGAGTGGACGTGAATCCAAGCAAGCGGTACCGACAACCAATGTCTACCGACGATCCACGATTATGACGAGGGTTGCGGCGACAACACGCACAGCACCGCCCCTGCTCAGGCCGATCCCGAATTTTCAACGCTATTTTGGCTACATCCAGTTTTGCTCAGCTTTGGCTGACCAGGTTTGTTCGTTGTGGTATCTTCCAAAGCACAGTACTGATGTAGATTCCGAGTGGCCTCTGTCCGTCGGAAGTCAGCCGAGGAGAGCCCTCAGGAACATGACATGGCCATGTTCAAATCCAACATCTCTGCCGTTTCATTTTATAGCCCATAGTTTTCCTTCTCTTTCATCTCCACTTATTATGGTCGCCCAGTCGCTTCCTTCACACAGCAAATGTCTCATGTCGCCAGCAGCCGCTTAGTTTGTTGCCCTTGTAGCCTCTTCTATTCCCACTTTTTCGGCCTCTCTTATCGCCGTATCCAAGCTGCTGTCTCTGAGACCTAGGACGGAGCCGGCCCGTTATTCCTTGTTGGCAGCCTGCTGCCGGCTTCCTGAAGCTACTGCTACCGCCGGTGCAGCCCCTTCTGCCGTCATCATTACTGTTCCAACGTAACGGACAGGAGACTAGACCTTAATTCTTACGTCGACCGTGTTCTGCTCGCACAGGCCGGCAGAACCGAATTGCTCGCTTGCGCAAGTATGCCATGTGTATTTTTTACGTACATTTCCCCTAGTCTTCCTCCTTTCCATCTTTCTTTCTCGCTCGCTCTTTCGTTTTCTTCATCTTGTCCAAAGCCTATCCTCTTTATTCGCTTCTTCGTGGACCCTGCGGTTGTCGTCGAAGTCCAGTGAGTCGTCACTCTCCATTGGCATCATCGTCCATTATCGTTCGCTCGTCTTTCAAAACTGTTGGACCAAATAGGAAATTACCCAATGACTCTACGCGGTAGATTCTTTTACCTTGATCTCCAACTTAGTTTTCTATCAGATTCTGCTAGCGATCCCATGCAGCTAGACTGTGCCGCTCTAAAAAATCGTAGGCGATCCCGCCCTAGTGAATTAGAGCTGGGCTAACTGGTGAAGAAGGGGAGATAACTTTATGACGTCGAATGAACATTAATGTACCACACTTAATCTCTAGAAAAGCTAATAATTTGTGACGCGGCGTAATTCGAAAGGACAGATTCAAGCGTGCTTATGTAGATCCGACTGTAAGTTTTGAATAATAGAAACCTGATGTTGTCTTGGAAACCATAACAAAGTAGGCAGCAGACGACGGCTTTAGGATGCCTTTACGGCAATTTATTAGCCAAGTAGTTCAACATCACAAATTTTTAAATTCTAAGTAGGCATGTTTAATAAAACAATAACCGTTCGTTATTGAAGTAAATTGTATTGTTTTTCATTCATTTATTCTAGTTTTAAATTGTACTAATTAAATCTTAATTTTATCAATTAAAAAATTATGCAAACGTTTTTCAAAGCGATTGTTGTTGCTCTCATAAAAGTTATGCCCATGTATGCATGGCAAATAAAATCAACAAACGCAATACGGAGAGGACCTCTGAACAAGATGCGCATCGAGTTCAACTTACATCGTCAGTTTTTTAATTTAACTCGGTTCCGTGCTAACTTTTTGACTCAAAACATCTCTTTTCTCTCCTTAGCATATAAATGAACTAGTCTATTCATTGTCTGCGGAGGCCTTCAAAAGCTGAAAGTCTAGGCGAAGCCTAAACGTTGTTATTAAGAACTTTTCATCAGTGTTTCTTCAGCTCTTCATAGTTTTCTCACAACCCTTGTTAACAGTCAGCACCATTATTGGCTAATGCAAAACATTACCGTTGCTATAGAAAGTACCTAAAATAATTCTACATCAGTTTTTGCCGTTAATCATTTCTTCAGAAAACAGCTGTCATATTTACCCGTATTTACTTATCATGTGGAGAAAAAATAAAGACAAAGAGGGATTAGAAACCTAAGTATTGTAAAAACGTTACATGTAAAGGTTGATCAACTTTATGCAACGAAAAAATTTACAGGGATGGATATTCTTTGCCAATATTAGCCGTATATGAGGCAGTACTTACAAGCGTTATTGTCAAGATCGAGAACTGCGGGTGTGACACACTCGTAGTCTGGCTGTGCTCGCGGTGGCTTCTGTGGGGGCATATCCTCGGCTGCTTCGGCTGCTTTCAGCGGTTCTACTTCGCCACTGAAATATTCACATGATTAGTTTATGCAACAATTGTCAAAAAATTACCTAAGCGTGTCCAAGAAGGATTTCGTGACAAAGAACCCTTATGCATAAAGTTTTGTCGTTTCAATTAGCTAGCCATTGTCATTATTGGCCACAAAGCAATGAATAATCATTGCATCGATTTAATAATAAGTCGAATTCTTCCCCTAACAAAGCATATTTGTAGCATAAACTGCATGTTCGTGGCTTCCCTACGTACGGTCAGTCCGTATCTGCGGCACGGGCATCTATCATTGTACAAACATTTTTACGGGTCGATTTATGTCGGTAAACAACCTGACAACAAACAACTAATCAAAACCTAGCCTATATCCAGTAGCAAAAGAACGAACGCCAACACTAGAAGCAGGTAGGTGGCCAGCCTTTTGAGAAGTTTCAGTTTGCCTTTGTAGCCCTTACAGCGTCGACAGCCACAGATTATTCGTCATTAGAGATATATGTCACTTTCGCTCAGGAAAAGCCACATGTCTAGCGACGTTGCAGCGGCATAAGCAGTGCCAGCATCAAAAGGTTGCGCGAGTGAACGCGCACCAAATTTCGAAATCGGCTAGCGCCATTGTTGCAGCTACAGCAGCGACGTGTCGGTTCGATGCGGCACCAATCGTACGGTTAGAAATGAAGACCGCTTCTGCCAGCAAACTGTCAAAAACACGAGGGTAAGAAAGAGGGTGACATCATCAACGACCTATTACTGTGACACTGACGACAATAACAACCAGCCACTACTTGACTACCTGCGCATAGTCGTTACGGCGCATCGTGCAGGGCTAGTAGAAGCGCAAAGAGTGGAATCATATAAGTACACAGGCGAATTCCTAATTTCCGGACCCCTCTTTTTCCATGTCTATTTTCCACGCATATTGCTGTGTTTCCGCTAGCCGCTGTCAGAATTCTCACGAACTCGACGAGCGGTTCATGTCAGTGTTTGCTAACTGCATGTTTTATTCAAAACTGGCACTCGGAAAATTGTAGATTTACGACAATCGGCTTGTTTTTCTGTTGTTCTCTCTCAGTAATGGATACCTCCCTCGGACACATAAAAGGAACAAAAGGCATTTGGGGAAAAGGAATGGAGAAAGGGGAGTGGAGAAAGACTACGACGAGAAAGATAGAGAGCGTGCATGACGGGGACCAGGACAATGTTGGAATGATGCCGCTTTGGGGCATCGTGTAATGTATAAGTGGCGTCGACAGTAGGCGCAGTAGGAACCGGGCATTCGCGATGTTTGCATTAGAATGCAGTGTTTAAAAAACAAAAGAGAATTCGATGCCAAACGGCCGGTAAACAGACAGAGTGTAGCGTATTCGTGTGTGACGCCAACACGATCGTCGTTTGACAGCTATTAGAAATGGTTCGATAGACTTGCGATAAAGAGCATACGTAAACATGGACAACGAACACACAAAAAAGAATGGAAGCAAAGCGATAAAGCTGGATGAATACCTGAGGTCATAAAATAGTACACTTACTATTCTAGTAAGCTGTTATTTCTAGGCGGCGCATGTTTATACCCCAAGTATACGGGTTCTCTTTTTGTTCTACAAACGTTGGCTTTTAAGGACCTACTGCCAAAACAAAGACACGTTGCAAAATAGTGATAGTGAGCCGAATCGACTTCCATTACCTCATATCAAAGTACGCATCAGATTAAATCAAACCCGATCCGTATTCTGCGTACGGCGCTGCTGAATTTCTCAAAAGGCGGACATCGATGATCGAAAATCGCGAGTGCTTCGAATACAATGGTGCCTTGACAAGCGGATTAGAGGATGAAAATAAGGAGATAAAAAGCAGAAGGGTAAGTCTATGGTATATCGAATTTCAGATAAATCGCTTGTATCAGACGAAGGGGGTATACAGTGCATACAGGCGTACCTGTTCACACAACTATTACTTCAAATAACAAGGCACGCATATTAGCTCGGTCTACAATTAGAACTACAGTCGTTATGTGTTCCACTGTTGTTGTGCATATAGTGTTTGTCATTATATCTCAATGGCCATTTTAAAAATGCATTTAGTCATTTGTATGCTAGACCGGAAGAGGTCGTTTAGAAAAGACCTGCCAAAATAGCTGAATAAATAATAATTAAAGTTGCTATGAGCAGACGGTTCAGTCGATGCTTTGTACTAAGCTGTTTTCTTTTACGACAGTTTTTTGTGCCGAAAAACTGACGGTGTCGATCTATTGCTTAGGAACACCTGAATGTTTGTTCTTCATTCCCGCGTCCAGTAGCTGACTGGGCATTTCAGTCACTACGCGTCCTTCAGTAAACACAAAAAGCCACCCACTCTGTTCAAGGTCGTCTGGTTGACATAAATGTCATTGCTGTCAATTGAAAATGATGAGCATCAGCCATCTTTTGTTGCTTTGGCTCCGTTTACGTGATGCTACCGAGCTATTGTATCATAGAAAATGCATATCACTATACCAGAGAAACTCGATGCGTAGGCGATTAGAGCTTCCATGAGCTACTTAGATGATATTTTAACTATGTCGTGTCCATTGCGTTTTAAGCGAAGGCCATAGGCGTTCATGTAAATTTGAAGAAATTCAAAATTTATTTCCTTACTAGTCGCCTGGTTACCTGTTGAAGGGTTCGAAGCGACAAGCTAAATGGGCCTTAGAATAACTAGAAGCTAAAGAGAAAAAAAACTAGAGAAGGTAGCTACAAATTGAGAAAGCATGTTATAAGGGGGACTCTGCTTCTTCAACGCAGTGTTAAAGGTCGGCAGTCAATTATTACGTTGAGAAAATTGCGTTGAAAAAAAAACCGCTCTTATGTGGGTGGCTGGATTTTCATGTCTTCAATAGAATCCACTTTAGATCCGTTCTAGAGTCTATTTGCCAATACGTAGTGGCACTGATTGGGCAATGCCTCATCTCATGTGGCACTCGATCCTGTTCTCAAATGGATCGAACTTATGCCTTTGATCGTCATCATTCTTACCTCACTCGTCGAATACTTGGAGAACGTATGCTTTGATATCGCTCAATCAGTGAAAATCTGACTTCGATTCGGTACGATATCCCGCAATGTTGTTCAGACTTGATATCAAACTCTACAGGTACGCTTCATGTTAATTGTATCATTAGCGGAGTATCAAATCGCAAATAGTACACAATATATGAAGAAGCATAACCACTGCAAAGGTGTAGCCGTTCTAGCCCACTTCGAAACTCGTGACCTACCAATTTGACGCGAGAAACCTAAACCTCGATGAGGCAATAAGTTTTCTGTCAAAGTAAATGCTGATACAAACTAGATACAGATGTTACAGCGATATCGACAGAAACTGCGATGAAGTCTGCCGTAAGCGGAGAAGTAGGCTAAAATAAACGCATAGTCGGTTAATGTAGTCAGCGTGCGAGCGCATAGCCGTCACATGATCAAGAGCGGTTTCAGTCTGCTTCTAGTGATATCAATGTCCACCGCTTTCTAATAGCTATAGATGTAGTGGCGGCTGTAAAAAGGGAAGCAAGTCCTAAAGGAGAGCATCAGGCTAACTCCAATGTTGCCGCACTGTTTTCGTATCCTTTCCGCGTCTAGTGGTGTCCATTCATTATACTGTAGGCAGCCGAAATTCTAGCCAACTTCTAAGGAAAGAGCAGGCAAAGAAAATACAGAGATAGGTGAACAACGGACGCTGAAGAAGGATGCGAAAGAAGTTCTTATCGGAACATCGGTAGGAGCTAGCAGAAACGAGCCGGGAACGGTCATACTTCTCTGATTGCTTGGTCTCACGGTATCGCAACACATTCCACACTGTAGACCATATAAATAGCAACTAAATGCTTTATTTGACCATCTATACAACCGAATTGCAGAAAAAATAGCCGGCAAAAGGGAATATCACTTCGTACAAGCCACTATGTTTCCTTTACACCGCCTCCTGGGTAGTACAAAGTACCACACGATGTAGAGTAGAACAAGAGAGAGAGAGAAACCGAGAGATAACGAAACGACAAGAGAAAGTGGGCCTGAGGATGCTAATGACGGACCTACGAAGGGAGGATCCTAAAATGACCTAATTGGCCTATTTATAATATTATGTCCTTTAATTGAAAGCTTACACGAGTACGGTGAACCGTTGTCCGAACTGCTGACCATAGATAAATGACTTTGACGCTCTAACATTCATGTGGTCCTTCCTTCTTTATCAATTCGATTTCACTGTCACTCAGCCGTTATGCTCCGATCGATAACGCCTGTTACTGGCTGGGTTTGATGTTGAGACATCCATTAAACCTTAAGTCGCCCTTGTAGTATCATGGCCTTATATCTGAACAACAACCTGCTAAGGACCAAGTGATGGCGATCTTGGGCCTTGTGATGTTTCCTGCTGCTATCTGCAATGTCAAGCCTGGCAGGAAGAGGGCCACGTCATGCAGCAGTGGCGCAGGGAAAGTGGAAGCCTGGTACGTGCAAATGTGCGGGTGACGACCAGTCCCTCCAATGAACCTAGTCAAAATCACGACCCATTCCCTCATCACTCCGCTTTCATATTATATAATTATCCATATTAATTATACTCTACTAGCTAATGAAAGAGAATTTCCATATTCGATTAGCTGATCATTTCCTAGAGATGGCCAACACGAGACAAGCTTGAGCATTTGCACTGCTGCCTTAACCACAGCTTGCCTGGTAAACGACTCGCGGTCCACCCATCATAAATCGACAGCCCAGATGCATACGGGGAGTCCGCACCGGCAGCGCTTCCTTCAGCACCGCAAAATGTGTCCATAGATCTTGTCAGCGGTGTCATATTGTAAGCACACACTCAGACTTGACCAAGTACCCCATTGGGGACCAAAAAGAGGAATTGATATGATATAGAATAAAGTACCACAAAAGCCCGATCAAAACAGTTTAGTCAACCCATTTCTTTTGATAAAGAGTCTAGTGGCGACGATGGCGCAAACGTAACGGCAGCAAGGGACGATAGGACAATGAGATGTGGCGGCGTCCTATTCCAAGAAGCAATCAATTCTAGCTAGTGTTTCGTTGCAATCTAATATAAGTCAATCAAGCATTGAAGGAGAACAACGAACTTCGGGCGAAAATGCTGTTTTAACTGCTGTGGCAACATACAACGGATGTTCGAAGAAGGTCAATCACTAAGTTTGCTGATTCAGACCCGTCGACTTCTGGCGCGAAGCCAAGCAGACAAAAATTCAAATCCAATGGCGAGAAACCGAACTCCCTAGCCAATATCCGTCCTTTTTGCTTCTGCCTACCAAAGAATATCTTGCGCGCGCCAATTCGTCGATAATGAAGCTACTCGTTGAACGCAGAATGAGAAGTGTTGTTGGCGTCTTGCAGAACGTTAGTTGTTACAATAGCAGGCAATAGAAGCAATGCATAACGGCAAATAGCGGACATAACATCATTAGTAGTCGAATATAGAAAGCATGCACATAGATCTCGAGCACAGGGCTCTGATCTTTGACAGTGTAAAACTAAAAAAAGAAAAATAAGAATCGGCAGGCCCAAGAAATTCTGGCCGAGGATCTGAAGGGGTGCGCTCCTCTTTTACACTGCGATACGTTTGAGAAAGTGCGTGTGGCTGTACGCGCATTTGCGCGTTCGCAGTTCAGTGTGTCAATGGAGCCTTGATTCCGACAGAACCTAAAGCTCTTATGTCTGGAGCTCTGAAAGACCGAGGTGGGCCTTCGCAAGTACAGGATAGCCTCGAAAAGTCACGGAAAAAGAAGAAGACTGAAGAAACGAACTCTTTAAGACCCAATCCTCTCACTTCTATTAAATGGATTAGGACTAGCCGATGAGGTTCGAGTGAGAGCGAACAGTGCTGTGTGGTACGCCTCTGTCGCCATCACCATTACCACAAGCAATACCGCTAACACAAAGAGTAGCAGCAGGGACAACAGGCCTGCTAAAGTTCTGTTTTAACCTTAATTAGGATTTGGTATTGAGATAAATCCTACGAAGTAACGACAGCAACGGTTTTACCGGGAAGCTGCTCCTTCTTCCCTTCCACTCTCTTGTCTTATCGCTTTTAGTAGGTCCTATGGGAACCCTGCAGGAACAGGATATACTAGAACAAGGTAAATCAGGCCGCCTCATAGTTCACACAAGCAGATTTTCATGTTTCAACCCACAACCTTTTCGTCTCACGTAAGAGGACACTGAATAGTCCTTTAGTAGAATAGAAATCTATACGAATATCGATCGAAATAGTATTTGCATTTGTCGTAGGGATACGGCAGACTCATTCTATTCTCCTAACTTCGACGGCAGACGTATTGGCGCTCAATATAAAACGCATGTAAGATAAAGGGACGCACACAAGGCTGTAAGCGGACGCACACAAGCGGAAAGCAAGGAAGAGTAATTTTCTATGACTGACAAGAACTCTTTTGATTGGCAAGCCTGGCCAACGGGCACCGACGAAATAAATAAGATCATTCAAAATAATAGAGTACACACACCTTTTCCGCAAGATGACGCACAGTAACATCAGGTCGATAGGGGCTCTGCTCAGCATTTAGGTGGTTTTACATCGACACCCTCCGTCTCTCATGCCACATGATTTATTCAACAGAGGGAACGGCTTAGATAACTACGACCGACTACATAGATGGATAAAATAATTATGGTACAACAGCCACGTTCGTTCTACTTTTTCCGTTCGCACACCACACGCTCATATATCAGAGGAAAACTATAAACCCCAACGATATGGGAACTGCAGCGTCGATGCGCAGAGAGCGTTAGAAGAACAGGGGAGAAAGGAGCAGTCAAGCAATAAAACTGTACGGCATACATTTTTACTCAGTGCTATGTCTGTGAAGGTCTTCTCTCAAGCACTACAGGAGAAGTACCTTTGTAGTTAGTTCATAGTAGGTAAATAGGAAAATAAATAGTAACCTAACAATAAAAAAACAGAGTGACGTAACATAATCTCGGTGAGAACGTTTGATTACAGCCAACACAGCGAAAATTCAGGCTCGTTTATCAAGCGCAATACTAGTTACAAATATGTATGTATACGTGCGATGCAACATCAGTATCGTCATCAGACGTTGCTGATTTACAAAAAGCGACGTTGTAGATTAGAATGTGATAGGATAGAAAGGAGAGAAAAGTAGAACGGGAAGTAGGACGACATATAGGGAAAAGGGTCCGGCATGCGAATAGGACATAACAGAGCAACGAGAGTGCGGGACAGAATCGTGAGAGCTGCGTTGTCGATTTCATGCGAACCGTTTGTGAATTTACGACTGAACGGGAACAGGGCCACCGTAGCACGATTCTGCTTCTAATGTAACTTGGCAATTTGCAACCTTTAGACACGCTGTTTAAGAACTGGCGACGTACTGGCAAGCGCTACTAAAAGGGCTAGCTGGTGTTCAGTTAGTGGCGTTCACGTACTGGTCAAAGCGGCTGCGATAGCACGCAGCTCAAAAATCAGCGTTTTTTTTTTTAACAAACAGCTGTATATACGTAGAAGTCTTGTTGTCGTTGTCGCAATGTGCCGGGTCCGTTGCTGTTACATTTGTTGTGCCCAACGTCAACATCATCTTCAAACTGCTTCCAGTGGAGGGGCTCGATAAGATGGAGGGAAGCAAGTAAAGTGGGAGAAGCAAGGAATTGGGTATAGAGAAACTCCAATAGTTCTAAAAATGCACACTCGAAGGCTTTCGTCAATGTAAGAGTTTGATGCATGCGCTCCGAATCGAATGGAACAGAACGGACGTTGTCTAGGCCGACTCGCTATCGCCATCTGCGTCGTTCGTTGGGCTAGGACTTTGGGCGGACCATGGAAAGAGCCAACAAATCTCCTAACAGTGTCTCTGCTGAAGGCCAGCGAGCAACGCTAAAGACGTTATACGGGAGGCTTGCTGCAGTACGCAGTTGCTAGTAAAAAAACACGGAAGAAAAGTGCTACGTTCAGTTTCGACGCTGACGATAGAATGACGCTCGGTCGTAACTGGGGACGAGAAGGGGTGAAAGAGTTTATTATTTCATGCAGTTTAAGGGCTTCTAAAACTTCCATAAATCACCCGTGGGAAGGATATTCGTTTCGTCTCGATCCGCCGCATCTAGCCCTGCCTAACCAAGTTACAACGACTGTTAGCGCTCAGTTGCCGGTACTGCATCTATCTAGATACACGGATCCGCGCAAAGTACCTAGATCTGCACCTTGTTGAAGAGTAGTGGTCTCTAGCCTTCTACCGCTGACTAACCGGCTTATGCTCTCTGTGCCCGATTGACACAATAAACTGAAGAAGAAGAGGTATATGGGCTTCTCCCCGAGGATCAGATTTTTCGTGAACAGAAATAGAGACAAGGATAGCTGCCTTGTTCTTTCGATGAATTCAAGGACTATGGAAATAATACGACTTTCTTTTATTGGTTACGAAGCAATTAATCTTGAGACGAAAAGGACCAACTATATATATTTATCATATCACCAACGCCATATATTGAGCATGCACCCCTATTTCAGTTATTCTAGAACAGCAAATTTACACTACGGTAGACAACTACTAACAACACAAACCACCACAATAGGCCACTTTGAGATGTATAAATCTAATAGCAAAGCTGGCTTTTCTTTTTGGAGAAATTAAATTTGCAATAATGCGAATCTCGTAATTCTAATAATAGTTAGGTGGGCAGAAAACATTCTGCCATTTACATCGTACATATGCGTCCTATCAGTATAGTTACGTGCGAACGATGAAATATTGAACGTCACAGAAAAGAGAAGTTAGTGTGCAATGGCCTTAAACGGCTTGCGGATAGCCTCGGGTTATTCTGGCGTAGCCGTCGGCCGGTTGGTCCGCTGGCCATGTCTTTATGTAAGCTGTTCCAACGGCAGAAGCAATGGCTGCTCCAACGAATGACGTACAGTATAGCTAGAAAGGCCATGTGATTGTAGTCAGTGCCAGCTTGCCATGGGTATGAAAAGCGAGACCAAAAAAACGGCAGAGTTTGTCTGGCACGACTGAGTGAGCTGGTGGTTGGTGGTCGGAACTGATAGAATATTCGAGGTTTTCCAAGCCCCTCTCTTCGCTTCCTTTCTCTCTTTTTTTCTCTCCCCTAGTCTTTTTTCCACTTCCTACCGAGCCTTTCCAGGGCTGCCGCCAGTCGCTTCCTCGCCCGAGTTCCAGAGCCACAGTTCTGCCCGCAGTTCTTTAGCCGTTTATCCCTATTTGATGTAACTATATCGAGAACTCTCTGATAGAATTATATCGTGTGCTTTGCATGCGGGACGACGTCGAGACAAGTGAGGTGACGGTGAGTGGTGAACTGGCGGTGACTGAACGAGATGGTCAGACGGCACAACTCCTGCTACTGAGAAAGGCTCGGAGAAACAGGGCGTCAGAATTACGTAATTCCCGTAAACCGGAGTAAAGCGGAACGCTTCATCGTCGAGAATATAGAAGACGCAAAACGCATACAAGCGGATGGCGAAAACTAACACAACGGTTAGGCAAGAGGGCAGCAGCTGCAAGGGATCCTCAGTCCTCAAGGAGACAAAGATGCTCATGAGCACACTCGGCTTCCTAGGGTCAGGACAAGCCATTAGCGGCCGGACAATTCACTTACCGAGCATGTGGGCGTGTGCATGCATGTGAGCTGCTGTCTGTTTCCCTGAGTACAGTACGATAGAGCAACCCCGATATTCCGTTGTGTTGTTCGAGTAATAGGACGTTGCGTTGTTTTAACCATCTCACCGGATTAGGCCGAAAAATACATTCACGATGGTCTAATGGATAGCTGTATTGTACTTGGGATGTTGCCGCACCCCTTACCATGTTGGTCTTGCAGCATTACCAATATCACAATGGTACGTACGCGTGCTTTAATTTCAAGGATGGGCTAGAGCGGTTCGGAGCGCAAGCAGATGGAAGATAGTAAATGAAGACCCTGGAGAGGGGATCGGCAGCGCATGTCGCCTCTTTACCGTTTGGTCTGTGACTTATCGGTGTTGCTGTTGTGAGAAACTTACAGAAACAAGGCCACTCGTTTTGTGCGGAAAAAAGACGGGCATTATCATAACAACCGGATGACAAACAACAAAGAAATGGTTGCGGTTCTAACGTAAAAAGGTACTAACAAACATAAAACGTAATTCATGTAGCTAATAAACAGGGTATGATTTTATCTCGACATTACCGTAATTGTATGCACGTTTGAGTATGGATAAAGGTAAGTCCTTAAATACAGTATAAATGCAATCCGGATCCAGAGCCAATATCGTGCTATTAGTGTTATTTAGTGAGATGTTCAAAGATAGTTCACATATTATTTATTTCCGTGCATCAATAAATATTGTTACGCAACGAGTTAAATGTTGGATACGGGGTGAGTTGTCTTAGATTGCCCGTTCTCGTCTTCGCCACCTTTACATAAAACATCGCATTTACCGAACATTGCTAATGTACCTACAACGATAAGTTATTAAGTTACGTCAGCTTACCTTCCAAGCGCTGCGGCTGTATCTGGCGTTTTCCCTCGCTTATCCTGCAGAACGCTATTATGATGAGGGCTGCCTCGACGACAGCTCCAGAGAAGTAAAACGACAACGGACAAAACGACAAGCGACACCGTTATGATGCCAAGGATAAGCCCAATCAAGCCAGCGTTGCCTAATATGAAAAAAGATGCAACAACATTATGCTGTAACAACTCGTATATATAATAATACTAGTAAATCTAACCAATGCTCAGATACTCGTCATTCGACCATATCAGCAAATAAATATTGTCTCCGTAAAAAATAGTCCGGCAAAGTCAGCGCTGCATCGTGCACGTAAGTGGAAATAAATAAAAACACTAAAAAGGAGATGTTGTAGAAATATTTTTTTGTGACAGCTTTTCGTTCTTTCCAAAAATATATTTTCATGACAAGCAAACCGCTTAATGAATTATATGTATATATATAATTTATTTAAACGGCCAGTTCTAACTTGGGTGGTTGGCTTGATGTTTCTATTTTCAATTTCATACCAAATTAACATAAAATAAGTGTATCTAGCTGCTTCTAAAGTGTTAAATAGGTAAGCGGTTGTTGAACGCCAGAGGCGTCGTGTAGACTATATCGCAGTCTCTCAGGAGTACATACAATGGATGTGATCCTGTTGTAAACTACAACGCTGTGTTCAGGGCTTACTTCAAGCGTTGCCTCACTTGAAGTGAGCGCGATCCGCCATGAAACAAGAACGTTTTAGGCCCTGGGGCGTATCTGCATGCTCTCCCTTTCTATTTTGCGTTCGCTTTCCATTATGAAATTTTACTAATTTATGAGCAGATAGGCTGCAATGAAGCGCCAGGTGAAATAAAAACAAGCCAAACAGGATTACACCTCACCGACACTTCTGGAGTAAACACGTGTATGTCGTTAAGTCCTATCTCTAGAAAGGAAAATGCGAAACGAGGTCGCAAATAGAATTCAACTTAATAGTAGAGTGCACTCTATAAAATCATGGGCAGACGACGCTAATTTTTAGACTATAAGCGTAATTAAAAATAAAGTAGTTCCTAGTTGCTAAATGAATAAAAAGTCGCAGACTACATAAGTTACTAAGCATTTGACAACTTTATACATGTCTGCTCTAAAAGTAGCCGTGGAGAATCTTACGCTTTCCGACTTTTTTCTAGACCGGCGAGAAACTACGGAAGACATTTATCCAGGCTGTGTCCTTTACGATAAAGACTTAGGTATCGCCAGTACGGCTAATATCGTATAGAGATGAAGTGTCAGCGTGTGAACAAAAATTTAAAGCAAAATACGTATTCCTCTAATGAAAACATTTAAGATTGTGTTAAAACATCAAAAGCACAGCACTCGGAAAGAATGGCTTTCTTTAGCTTCCAAATATACAAATCGAGGACAAGACACAGCGGGGGCAAAAGAACATCGTAGCTTTAATAAGCCTCAGTTCGCTTGGAGCGCCCCAAAAAGCGCAGAGTCTCACTGGTTACCCTTCAAATTCTCGTTTTGCTAATGGGATTTTATTGCATCAGATTGGACGACGGCAGCCGACGAAAGCGTACGTGTCGTGCGTGCGCTCTAGACGGAAAACCTGGAAGTTTTCCAGAACGAAGCACTGCTTGTCGCTTTAACGACCAAGCTTGGCAACCAAGAGATTCGTTCGTGGATGTTTGCGCGGGTTTAACACTGCAATGGAATCTATGTAGTAAGTGAATTTCCCGATATAACGTACGAATCTATAAGCTTGTGACACACTAGCGCCGGACCTGGTTGACATATTACTGGCTGACAGTGAGAAGGATATGTACAGTGAAAACACTTTAATGTATTCGGATATATTTAGAATGTATATACTACACTTTTAATAATTGGATTTAATTTGATCTACAGCCTTTTTGTGCCGATGGCCGATTTATATATGAGTATATACAGATAGCCAGTTCTATGTTTATCAACTATATTGGAAGCGAACGCCGCGCGTAATCCTGCGCACGAAAAGAGTAATAATGCTTGTTTCGTATTACGGGTGTCGCAGCTTTGTTAGAAATTCTTCATAGATTTTGGATTCGAAACATTACTGTATTTAGAAATAGGATGCGTTTCACGTATTTATTTTTAGATTTTTTTATTACGGAGATAGGTAACAGGCTTGTTTGTGAACATTATGCAGCGTAAATAAGGCTGCAGCTATTCGATACACAAAATAAAAATAGAATCGATGCATCTATAGGGTGGCCATAAAGATGACGGCATATCCGGGACTTGAGCCCTTTGAATAATAGTAATGAAAGGTTCGTGGAGCAATTTGATTTGGATAAGCACCCCCTATAAAAGATGAATTGTCTAACGCGTATACAAAGTGTTTTACTTCGGCAAACGTTATCGTGCACTTACTTGAATAGTAGCCGTGACCGTCGGGAAGAGTTCTGACACTTCCTTTCGTTGTAGTTGAGGCCATGTGAGTTTCGTGGGCGTCTCCAATGGATGCCACTTGTACCGTGAAGTTCAGCTGGCTTCCGCCAGCCGAGTTCGTAGCCCGACAAGTGTAAGTTCCACCGTTAAGAGTGCTAACGTCACTCAAATACAGCTGTGCAATAGAAAAGGGTGCAGCATAAGTAGTTCTATCGAAATAAATGGATACATTGTATTGAACAGGTCCTGTGTAATATCATATGTGTTTCAACTGACCGTTAGAATAAGTGCAGATACTATATTTGGGATCAAAGCATCGTTCAAGAAGGACAGTCTGTTCAATCGAGCTAAATACGTTTGACAGCTCTATACCAATCAATTAGCTGATAACCATCAACGTACACTCACACCAGTCATGAGGAGGCTAGGGGAAAAACAAAGCAGACGTATTATTGGCTAAGGTGGCGAAATGCGCAGCCATATCGTTGTCGCTAGAGAACTTTGAGCGTAATTAGGAACAATAATAACATTTAGACAAAATAATTTAGGTAAAAATATTATTGCAATTAGGAACGTACGCATACCTGCGATGCCGCGAGGGAATCGTTAATAGACATTACTTTGCCTTCCTGCGCTGTATCCCCTACGAACCATTGTAAATGCGGTGCAGGCATTCCCCATGCTTCGCAGTACAAGGTCAGGTTGCTTCCCGTGTGTACCTGTTAGGCCACGTTAGCAAGGTCAGTTTAGTGAAAAAATATTCTGACTACTCATTGAAACGTAAGCTGGCTCCAGTGAAACGAGGCACGTCGGCCGCCGAATAGAATGAACAATATAGACTTTTGTTAGAGGTACTGACTCTAAAGGCGGTATAATATTTGGACAGCATGTTGCAGTGAGAAGCGCGCAGCTTAGTCGGATAAATAAGAGACGCGCTAAAAATCCTAAGCCATCGTGTAGGTTTTCAACAATGGCTGGCGTCAGATGACGGGTCGCTGTGGCAAATCCCCTATGACCTCTACTTCACTAAACGAACACGGCGAGTGCTCGTCGTATTCATATGTTGGAACACAAATGGGTGGAGTTCGCATCATTCTCTGAGCACAAACCTTATGATAAGAAGTTTTCCACGTATTTCCTCCAATTTGGCAATGGTTCTCACGTACGATTCCAACTTGCGTATAATAAACCATAGCCTACCTAATTCGTACGCCGTATAGTACAATTTATTGTGATATCGAACTTCGATTTACAGTTCAAACGAAAACGGCACTAATCAGTTCCTATATATATGTGAACATGCTCAAGCACTTGTTCCACAAAATTGCGGTATATTATCGATGCGTAAATCAAACGTTTCGTATATCGCGCAAAAGGCGTACCGCGAAACCGGTAATTAGAGGAAGCAGCGTCAAACTCTGCAAACGAAGCAGCCTTAAGTTCAGTATCAGGAGCAGCGTTTTCAAAATGATGACGAAGGCTAGAATGCGCCATCATAGCTTATAACGCCCCGTTGGTATCGTGCGCCAACACCCGTCGCTGCGTTTGCTAAAGCTCTGGCGTAGTCAACGCAGCATAAACAGTACCAGCAGCGACATCGATAGAGTCGAATATCAGCGCGAGAGAAAACAAAAGACAGTGGGGGAAAGAATGTCCACGTTTCCTCCTTTTTTCTTCACTATTCGACCAGGGGAACGACAACTTATCTAATTTTGTCCGAATATTGCCTTCGTCGATTCGGCAGCTGTGCGCGACTAGCGTACACTACTGTATGTTGCAGCCTGCCTTCCTGCGTAGCTGATTATGTTTTACGAACCTTATAGTCCTGAGCGTTGAGCGTAAAATTGGGCGGGCACGAAAAAACAGCGTCGGGCGTTTTCTCCCACGAGAGGCCTCTGATCGTTTCGGGCTGGTGGCAAGTTGGAGAGTACGAAGTCGGATGGTGTTGCGATAGCCTGAAACACCATGACAGAGTAAGTACAGAGAGAATACAGTAAGAAAGATATCGATGCATTAGGTCACCGTCAAACGCATAATGTTTACGCATTGTTTCTGGCTTCACCGCACGGAAACGTTCTATGTCCGCCAGACATGATAACAGGTGTTGCTGTTACAGGTCACTCTCATTTGGAAGGCTGAAAAAGGTACTATACCGTGAAGGTATCTACTGTGAACACGGATTTCTGCCGGCATTTGCACAATAAGTTTAAATAATCATCATCGAATGTCAATAATAAAGTGCACTACGAACATGCTCATGTGAAGGCGAAAGCTTCGAAACCCAAATAGGTGCTTTTGAAGGTAAAAAATTAGATACTGTGCTGGCTTCACACGTATGCGGGTCGTCACATGCACTCAAGTTGTGCTGAATGATTCTTTTCTCGAGTAAGCACACATGGTCACACATTTCTCCTATACAATTAAATTACTATAATACTATAATGTTTACATGAGTAATTCATAGGGTAACTTTAGAAGTGATAGCTGCAGAAAGGAGCTTTATCTTCTCCGTTGATTCTACCAATAAGTTCTGTGGAGCTGCTGTGGAGTACACTAGATTTAACTAAACCTAGCAGGTGTAACGTCCATCAACCCTTTTATCATCATGTTCTTCCTATTATATGTAAATAATACGCCAGCATTGAGTCAAATACGTAACACATACCCATGACTATTCTAATGTACAGTCCGTCAGTGCACTTCCTGTTCGATTTTGAGAATCTACCTTTGGCAGTTGCAACTTCTCCCACCCGTTAACTGAATAAACCCTATTCTATGAACTCTACGTGATGAATCTTCCGAGCTTAATAGAATTATAGATTAACCTGTTTCGAAGGTCAGCGATCTCTATCTCGCTATCGTATTTAGGCAAAAAATACAGACGTTGGTGCTTGGATTCGTTCGGTACACAGTTTATAAAGCTAGTTCTTGCGAGATGTTTATATGCTTTGTCGAAGCCGAAATTCTGCTGTTTATCATTGCTGAAGTGAATGTCTAACTTTAATAGGTGCCTTTTACTTTGGCACTGATCGTTCGTCTGCGTTTCATGCTTTCCTCAAATAAGAACAACAACAATAACAACTGACCTTTACCCACTCTATACAAACGAAATAAGCTGTTCGTTCCAAAGAAGTTAGTAAGTTAATTGCTTTCTTCACACCAGATCAAAGTGGTTCATAATAATAACAACTTGTTGTGTAAATGAATTTTACGGCCAGCCGTTCATAGGAACTCGAATGCTCTTATACAAACGCTACTGTCCGACAACTAACCAGACGTCTATTCCTGCAGGCAGTGCCACTCAGACCTGCTTCTAGCGCGTGTAAACGGCCAGCGCGTTGCACACAAATCTCTAGTTATTCACGATGCGTTCAATTACAATAAAACGGGACATATTAATTTTGGGTATATCCATACTAAAGGCCGATAAGCTATAGCTCGTACGTGGTAATGACTAAATAGAGATTTCTTTTGCTCTGCTGCATTTTTAAGTGTCGACCTTACCAGTCCCGGAAGGGTCGTAGTCGACAATCGCAGTTCCAGGCGTTGCCGTCAAGGGAGATGCCATGCAACTTAGAAAGCGGTGCCATCGTGTGGGCGGATATAAAGCTGATGAGGTTGTCGTCAAGTTTAAGCACCTGTAGGCTTCCCAGCTGCGCAAAGGCGTCCCGGGCGACCGTCTCAATCTTGCATGAACTCAATTCGAGGACGCTAAGGCTCCGTAAGTGAGCAAACGATGCGTCTGCTAATACCGTAATTGGGTTGCCTAGGAATGTTTTTAAAGGGAAAAATGAATTATAAAAAGTATTTATTACGATGACAAGGTCTAGCATACACAACAGCGGTAGGTCGTAGGTCATGTCTCGAAACGAATTCGGCTTGTTAGGTTAGTTTAAGATATAACGGTATGGCGTCATCTAGTGCCGGAATAGTCATAAGTAGTACCTTTTAGTAAAAGGTGCCGGAATAGTCATAAGTAGTACCTTTTAGTAAAAGGTGTCGGAGGCTGACAAGGTGTTTAAAGGCATTTGTTGGCACTGCACCGAGTTTATTGTTGCTAAGGTCTAGCTCAACAAGGTTATTCATTTTATAGAATGCGTGCTCCTGCAGCTCGCGCAGCTGGTTCTGGCTAAGATAGAGCTTTTGTAGGTTGACGAGGCCCGCGTTCGCGACCTGGTTGTTCTGCAGCGCCTTCAGATTGTTCCATGACATGTTTAGCACCTGAACGCCTGCAACAAAAATGAAGAAGTCAAGCGTCAACAAATAACAAACAGAAAAAGTAAGCGCAAGGAGGAAAATTTTTGATGCATTTTATCAAGTCAAGGTAAAAGTATTATTACCGCTAAACTGTTGCGAAAATAAAATAGCAGATCACGTTGATTATAATTACGAATACAATAGCAGTATAGTATGAAGACAGACAGCAACGAAGAAGGTGTTTGCGGGACGTTACCTGATAACAACCTTGGCCAGCTTTTACGTCTCGATTCACCTATATGTTTCGAGTTTTTCGTCTGATTGTATCTTAGTTAAGCATTGGTTCAGACGGCTCACTTTTTCCAGTACGAAAGCAAGTATATCTATGGCCGGTTTTGGATCTGAAAGTCCTCAATTGGCTAACGCTTTATCACTGCACTCCCATTCGCTTACCTTCATCTAACTCTGTCGGTAGGGCTGCAAGACCTAGTTCCGTACAGGTGGCAGACATTTTTCCATTCCGCCAAATACAGTGGCAGCTTTGATGGCAGCTAAATGAGGCAGCAGCCCGGCTAACCGTTGTCGTTATGAATACAAACAGCAGAAGTAGCAAACGGCAGATCGGTGGCAGGTGTAGATGCAGCTGCTGTAGTTGGTATGGGCGGCACAGCTGCACGGAGAGCAGCTTGCCCCGAGCCACCGGAAGCCGCATCACGCTACGCGGCCACAACAACACCGACACCTGCAGAACAAACGGGTGTGTAATCGGACAAGGAAGCAGTCAGAAATGAAACGCGCAGATGGATTTGGGGTCTGACCTATTTATTATATGTGTCAGTAATCTACAGTGGCACAGATTATACTATATGTAGTTCATCTAACTGGATGATATAAGCGATGTATGTAGTATTTACTTGAATTGAGAATTGCGTGCAGGAATTATGGTTTAGCACATCAAGAATCAATCGTAGAATGTTATAACTATATATAGCAACTAATTTCCGATATTGCTACATGAAGAAACGGCTTCTATTTATATCACAGTGAAAAGTCTAATTTGAGAGGCTCTTTCAAAACACATTCTTGATCGTTCATTTACTTATTAAGAAAATAAGTTTTTTGCGCATTTTCGGGCAAAACACTGTCCATCTACGCAGTGTGATACCGTCTAAGGCATCCCAGTCTACGGAAGCGTCCACTGTCCTTTCCGTCGACAGAAGAGATATGGCAGGTAGCCGCGTGCGTCAGCGAGGATAACCAATCTCAGAAACAGCAGCGGTTGCCAGTGCGTGTATCAGTCTGCAGGCATCGTCTTGGTGCTGCTCGTGAACGTTAATGTACATAGATGTGTGAGGCTGCAATTGGGTGTTTACAGCCAAAGAAGGTATTTGTTAGCAGAAAAATATTAATCACTTACTTCAGTCGGCCAAATCTGGACGGACATATTTGCCGGGATAGCTTAAATTGTTCGAGCTCATGAAATACGTTTAGGAAAACGGTATCGTGTACTTATTTATGCAGTGATTGAATAAAACAGACTCGACACAGAAAGAGAATTTATGATGTCATTTATAAGTTTTGACGTCAGACAAATTGCCTGTACGAAGATCGCCTTAGGCGCATAGCCTGAATAATTCTGTGTGGGAAAGTAAGTTGACGTCAAGACACTAGAGGCGCCAAATATTATACAATGGGATGTTTTGTATTTGTACTGCTAGTAGAGTCGAGCTATTCGGCGTAAATTTGTCATTCTGAATATGCCTACGGCGCGTACTAGTACTGCAAATCTGATAGTCTTCAGTGCATTATTGGATACATAGTTACAGATTTATTGTTTCGTTACGTAGCAGTAGCATTATAACCTACGGCTACGTTTCCCATGCATTCCTTTCGAACTGTTTAAATATGTGCAAAGATAAATGATATTCACCCTGAAGCTTCCATCACGAAGATTTCCCTTTCGCATTTTACTGGTATCTGTTTTAGCTTCTAATAGCATAATTTCGCTACTGGCCAGCCTACGTCAACGACTGCTTTCGTTTTCGTTTAACGTAACACACGATGACATCGCATAAAAGAAGCGAGTTAAATTGAAAAATAGTTGATAACACGCGACAGGTTGGACGAAGGTCACGAAATTGTGGACAGCAGGGCCATCTGCCAGAAGAACCCGCTACAGGACTGAATACGGCCATCACAGAAAAAGGGCTATCGAAATAACTCAAGGAAAATAGAGGACGACTAAATCGACGGCCTCAACTTTTTCTAAGTTGAGGCCGTCGATTTAGAGACTATCAAAAATTAGATTGCAGGAATGCCCACGTTGGTCGATACCGCCGCTGTTATTGATACCATTGTGACGCTTCATATTGCCGATTCCTGAGCTTATGAATAGGAAACATCTTGAGGGAGATATGGCACAACAGCAGCACCGATTGATCCATGCTGCAACATGATGTTGTCATACGACAAGGACAGGAAGAGTCTTTCAGTGCATATTTGGGTTTAGAAAGCACGAAGCGTGATTGCGTTCGCGTTATCGTATTCCTCGATGTCGGCCTTAGGGGAAAGATACTTGAATTTCCCTTTTAATGGTCTCTCTACAGGAGGATCTTCTACCCCTGCGACTGACCTCAATTATTACTGGTATGAGAATGTTGCGTCTTTTGTCCGCCCTTGAAACAATACTTCGTTCATCGCTTAGCCTCTCGATGGATCAAAAAAAATAGAGAATGCACTGGGAACTACCTCGAAAGGTTTCTTGCCTTATAAACATATACGTACGTATGTATTGTACATATAGTGAATGCTCACATGTATGTAGTCTATCATGCTGTTCTAAAGGATACAGCTAGTGCCTGTAAGAATCGACTACGATGATAGATCATAGTAATACAAGAGCTGCAGAAATCCTTCGAACTGCACTCCTAGTATTGACTAAAAAGTGCCTTCTGCCCATAAGATTTCGATTGAAGCTTGTAGCTGGCGCCCGACTCTGAAATTTCGCGATAACTAAGTTGGGACTGTAGACAGCCATTGGTCTATAAAACTGCCTACGAGTTTAAATGGCACGAACTTGATCTGTAAAAGGTATGTGATGGAATAAGGGAATTATTAACTCGTCGACTTCGCTTGGTAGGGGACGTTTAGGAGTTGCTGACGGTCTTGCGCGTTTTCTATTATTACCACACTCGAAGTTTTGGCAAAGTCAAGTGATTTCGCCTGTTTTTCTATTAGTGCATCATAAGGCCTCTCCCTTGCTCTCTCCCTTAAATCCTCGGCCAAAGCGATGATAGGAAGGAGAAGCTCGTTTGGGACACAAATGGACAACCGTTTGCGACAGCTAACTGGGGTTGCCTTTCTTTACTGGGCTAACTTGTAGGCGGAAGTATAAGGGATAAACTCACTGCTGCAGCGTCGTCCTTCACCCTCGTCTTGCTCCTGATTATTGCCCCGCCACGCAACCCTGTTCCAGGCTAAGAATCATGTAGTTTACAATGAATGAAAGCAAGTCTGGAGCCATACGAAATGCGAAGAGCGGTGCTAACATGGTTGGTAAGAAATAAGTTTCACAATGGTCCAAACGAATCAAACAAAAAAGAAAAATAGCAAAATCTCAAAAAAATAAGAAAAGCAAAGCTACGATGAACCAGCTAGCTATGCTCTTTCAAACATAGAAGCTGGGCAACCATTTTACGTTCCATCGCGTTTTTTTTTTTTTTTTTTCACTACGCTCAGTTTGGTTTGGAATTTCACTTAGCTGTAAGATTAATTCAAGTCGTTTCTGGACGGTCCATTGCGGGCTCAATTACGCTTTGATCACCACGACTACACTCTAAAGGTCTTCCCTTATCTAGCAATATCACATCATTCCTGGTGTTCAGGAAAAGGGATATATGCGCAGGGACTCACACCGTATCTTCCTTAGGTAACCCTTTACTTAAAGACTGCATTTTATCCGTTTGGCTGCTTCTGCAAAACTTTTCAGGTTGAATTTAGTGTTTTCACAGTACAGTTTCCTCTTCGGTCACTGCTGTAAAGGGATTAGCTTTGCTAAGGGTACTATATATCTATATCGGACAACCATTTTATCTGTAGTTGCTGCTCATTAAGACGAGTGGACCTAATCTAACTTTCAGCGAGCAGCTTAGTAAAACGCTGATAGCTTACACAATATGCGCGAAGATGTCCGCCGCTCGATCGAAATAACAAACCCAATAAGGTATCGCTAGGGGACAAAATCATTTGGCCTGCAGCTGGTTGCTGCTTTGCTTTAGGAAAATCCAGAGGGGCTGATGGTACCGCAGCTGCCAGGAGGCGTCTGAGCCATACGTTCAGCAATAGACTTCTTCCCATGCACTCCGTGAAGCGTTTCCAGCTAAACATGGCTACAAAGCAAAGGTATGGCATGAAAGGGAATGGAACGGAGTGTTTTGGTAGCCGGAAAACATGAGCAATTCGTTGGTTTGCCGATACGAAGAATGTCGCCGAGTTGGCTGGCAAACCATTGGACGTTCTGTCGGGTCCACGGGCAACTCGAAGGCCGAAAACAAACGTGGCCCTCTTGGCACCTTCGATCAACAGCCCATAGACACATCAGCAGCTTCGTTTGCTGTTGGCTCTTGTTGCCGCCACTCGACGGGCGAGAGAAGTAGTGATCCAACGAAAACTGTGAACGAACAGAAAGCAACGGAGAATGAAACAACGAAAAGCGGCTGCTTTTTTTGCCCATTTTCTTGTCTCTCATCTACGACGGGCGTTGCAATTGTAACAGTGGTGAACAAGCGGCCGATGGACGGACAGGCCGGCGGACCCTAGTCGGCAGGTCGGCTTCTTTCCCTTAGCCCGTTGCTAACACAAAACTGTTTTTTTTCTACTAGGGACCTCCTACCCTGCTTCTGGGCCAGCGACTACTGTTTACTGCCGCTGCAGCTGTACCAAACAGCGATCGGTGGCTTAAGAAGGTCATCGTTGATGCGCTCCACAGCCAACAGGGCGGCGCGTAGGTAGCTGTGCACAGGGAAGCTTTACTGGGTTGGTCTTACAACTTTCTTAGCTCAACTGCTGGAAGTCCGTGCTGTAAGGAACGAGTTTCGACAAGTCACTATTTTTTGGCTTTCATCCTCTTTTCCCTGAAGACCATGTAGTAATACACGCTGACTGGACTGTCAAGAACTGGAATGCAAGCGGGCTGCACCTCTGGATCCGTTAGAGGAAAGAATGTCTTTAAATACATGTAAGCAACGACATGACGATGTTAGGAATTACGAACATCGCATCGGCATTTCATTCGACTCCTTCCGGCACCACGGCTCCACCAAAGTTCCAAGTATTTTACCTAGGTAGTTGCTGCTTCAAAGTTCGTCGCGTCGGCTCTGATCTACAGCAGCTAACATCTTCCGTCTGTCTGCTCTCTGCACGCGCCATTGTTTTTAACAGTATTAGAGACTACATACGAATCGATAAATTTGTTTTCACTACCATTGCTTCTGACTGATGCCTGCCTGTTACTGAAACATCAAGCCTCTAAAGTCAGTTGTGATTTTTCTCTCTGTTTTAATTTTTTTTCACTTTGTCTTACTCGCCTGTGACTCCGTTAGATTATGGTAACTTCTACGGACAACGATAGGCAAAAGAGTAAATCATAATGGAAACGAGACAACACCCGACAGGCTAAATAAGCAGTTTTATCTAGAACAACTGGTATGAAACATTGTACCACGCACACAGTCATCACTGGTTCTAACATCGCTGTTATTGTGGGAGCCACCCAGGATGCAAACAAAATTAGGTTTAAGTGCGAGCCACTCACTACCGTTTCGCCGTCGCGGAACCTGGCTATGTTTAATAGGAAATTCTCTCCTGAATAGTCTCGCTGATAGAACCTGAGCCGCCGGACAATACGATGATAAAAATCTGGCCTTTTCCGGAAACGGTGCGTCAGCAACAACGCCATGTCGGGGTCATATTTTATTGGGAATTAGCCCAATTTGTCCCCTGTAGCCCCCCGATAACTCCTTCCTGTGCCCTATTAGGCTGTAGTTCTGTACCCTATTTTTATTTTTGCTTCGCCTGAATAAACCATTGGTTAGCCTTTTCTCTGCCTCTTTAATTATTCTAGTTTTATGCTCTGTGGTCCTACTTTCCTGCTCTTCTGACAGTGCAGCGTAATGTCCACTTAAAGATGATACCTTTTGCGCTGAGTGCATGTCTATCGGCATCTCTGCATACTACATCATCTGTCTGTATATATATATATATATATATATACAGACAGAGAGAGAAAAAGAAGGAGAGAGGGAGGGGCTTCAAGTTTTTAAGGTTATGGGCAGGTGCTGTTTTGATGCATGTTATAGATTCTTCCAAATGGCTACTGTCATCACTTGTCATTGTACATTACGCAGTCCATGGTAAGGGCTTGTACCACATATGACTACAATGACTAAATAAAACATATTCTCGACCTGCCGCTTGTCAGACACGTCCACCATAAACTATCATTATTAATTCAGAGTAGTTGTTTGCAGATTTAACCTTGAAAGTAAGTTTTTTTCAGACATAAGTTTGTTAGTAAAAAAGTTTGCTTGCTAGACGAAGCCTACTCGCCAGGATATCATGACAGCAATCCATCTTATAAGCGAAGAGCAGTCTATGGGGTGTATTATATTTTATAAGCGAATCTGCTGGGTGGACGTATTTACTGACAAACATCTTCACTGTTGAAAGACGCAATAAGGCGACTCTCACAGGCTAGGTCTATTCCAAAAAGTGGAGAGGAAAATTCGGCCTTTTCAGCTTATCAAGCACAAAACGCGTTCGCGATACAAATTGCAAGCTCTATGCTGAATCTATATATGGATATATACCTTGCTAACTCGTTAGCGCTTTCTGACAATTCAAGTCTTCAGAATAAAAAACACAACGTTTTGTATTATTATATTATTATATATATTATATTGTATTATTATATAAACATATGATTGCATTTTTCCAGACGCGATATTTTCAGAGAAGCCTTTTTGTGGCCATGCCTACTTACCAAAGCCAATCAAAATCTGCATTCATAGTGGACCATTATATAAAAAGTGTATGCTCTTCATTTATTCGATAGAGTCCGAATACTTATTGTTTGTTTATGGTAGTATTTTGCTCGCATCCTATCATTCGTTTACCATGACAAAATGAATTAGAAGAATTTGTCGTGATATTATTCCGATAAGACAGCGGAATCGATGGTTTACTTGGGTTCAGACGTGTCGAAGAACAACTTCAGTGGTTTTTGGACTTAGGTTATAAACCCTTCAAGTTTATGTGATGGGCCAAAAGCGATTCCTTTGCCCAGAGAGGTAAAAATAGAATAGACGTGAGAGACACGTACACCACAAAGGCGTTTAGAAACAAGCAAACGTAGAAGAAAAGCGTGAACGTACTATTTACTAAACAAATTATTTCCCGCCTTACCAATTCGTTTTGTTCCCCTGTACCCTACAGTCCTTGGCCCACACCCGATTCTATGTCCATCTCGCTTTGAACTCAATGCAAAGTCAGATTGTATGTCTTAAGCGAGGGGCAAGTATGAGTCACACAGGTATTATCAGATTTAGAGTCAAAACTAATTTTTGAAAAAAATGCCATATTGTCGTTCACCATGCTGCATTGGTATTAACTAGATCGTCGAAAGAACAGCCTCAAATGCCGGCGGCAGTAACAAAAAAAGCAACTGTTTTAATCTTTTGTCATATTATCTGCAGACAATGCTTTATTTATTATAGATCACTTCTTTATTTAAAATGATGGTAACTGCTGTTAAGTAGAATAGCATTGATCCAAATAAGATAAAGACGACTGAGTTCAATTTAGCGAAACATGCTTTAAGTACTATAATGAAAATAGTCATTCATAACCGAAGTCTGTCTAACTGTGGCCACTATAAACTTTTACGGCTGCTAGAAACCTAGACTTCGTCGTTTAGCCTTCATTCGGCAGGCATAGTAAAACGTACAGTACTGAAGACGGCAGTATTAAATCATTTGGACGTCATCGTCGTCGCGTTTATTCGCAATTAGTTGAATGTATTTTTCTATCCAGGATTGCGAAATTGCGTTTTGCAAACCTCAGATCTAATCGATGGAGCGGACGCCCTCGACCTATGATTCTTGCTACCAACAGCCGGCTTCGCGTGAATACACTATCGGTCATTTCTTGTCGCTTTTTTTCTCAAGAAACTGCATGCATATTGTGCGTATTATCTAGGCAAGGGGAACCTGACGGGGTATAGCTGGTCCTGCTCATCACACATAGAGCAGGCCGTTTCAGATGATGTTCTGGAGACGAACAGCGATACGACAACTCTTATTGTCCAATAACGTTAAAGCTGATGTAATACCCACAATGGGCGCACAAAGATTTCGTTGTAGCTAAAGGACGCATTGAACATACGATGCTGTGTTTTGCAGTTCAGTACTTTGATTACGTGTAACGAGAAAGAATCATTAAGCATCTAATGCAAACGCCCCGTCCTTCTGTTTACGTATTATAGTTTTCTATTATTTAGCGCTATACGAACGGTTTGATTATTTGAGAGAAATCAATTCCCGTGGCGAGTGTGTAAGGTAAGAAATCATCACTAGCGATCGATTCAAATCGTGCTTCATCTTCATTCTGTCATCATTTCTGTCGGAATAGTTTTCGGTGCGTAAAAACCATGCAGTGTGTGTCAGTAGTTCCAGTGACTATATAGAGTCACACTTGCCACGTTATTATCAGTTGATGTCTGACTATTTGGAACCTCCTAACCGTCCCCTCTAATGAGCTATATTTGAAGAGCTCAACTTATACCCGTGTTTAGCTTCAACTTCTGTAACGGCATAAATCGTAGAAGTAAATCGGAAAACCGTGTCATTTTTCTCGTTAAATTAAATGTAACGTGATTATCGTCAGAGAACAGCTGAACTTTTCAAACGCAGCACTCTAAAATCATGACAAACGATAGATGCTCTACGATCCATTGTCAGGTGTGATAGTCAATTTCTTCTTCACTTATTATTTCTGGGGTTCGATAGTCGAAGCTTGATCTTCTGTGACATAGAACATTCTTCAATTAGACAATAATTTTTCTAAATCAAATTTGTTGAGTGATGTTAGGTCGCTGGATGTTCCCAACTCACTCACTATACGATTTCCACCTTGTCTAAAAGTTTGCTTCAAAGCAGGCTGTCTAGATACTCGCCTCTGACGTGTCCTGGGATTTGCCTCCATAGCAACCGTCGAATATTCTTACTGCTGTATAGTACGTTTGTATTTACGATACGGCTGTTAACTGAATTTTAATTGTCGGTAAAGTGGTTTCAAATGCTCTATGTATATGCTCTTCTGGGATGGTTCAGGACACTTATTATAATGATATCCGAACACTGAAACTTCTTAGTAGTCCCGTTCCGTGATACGGAACCCCATTCATTTGTATTTTAATATAGATAGATAGATAGGAAGAACAGAAGAACGAGCACGTATCGTTTTACTTGCTTTATTAAATAGCATCCGTGATGATTAATATGTGATAATATATTAATTATATATGTACATACGATCTGTACTTGAGGTGTTTTTAATACTTGTCTTCCATTTTAGTATGAAACACTCGTTCCCGTATGTAAATGCCCTCCAGTGGTAATGCTTGCTTTGAGCTTTTCAGAGATAGTGTTCCACATTGCGCATAACCTATTCTTCCTTACTTTCAGTTCCGCGTATGCATGTACCACGGCAGCGTTGGTAATTACGGAATAAAAATTATATGCTTGACATTCAGCAGCTACGACTCTAACGTTTTTACACGTGTTAATTTACTCGGAATTTCTTCTAGTTGCCGTTCCGCTGAAACGATCATGCGGCTCGTGCGTATACCAGTAATATTATCATTACTAGCGTCAGGTAGGAGGAACTAATAACGGTACGCTGATTCCTGCGATTCGTGGTTTGCATTTACGGTTCCACTGCGTGGTACGTGCAGTGTCCGCTAGCTTAGTTCCAAGAGACCACGCGCTAGCACTGGTTTTTAACTAACGGGGGGTGTATGTTTTGGTCGGCGAAACAGTTGTGAGAAGCAGGTCGCAGGACAGACAATACAAGTTTGGGGACAATGCTCGAAAGCCGATGCTGGAGAACAGATCGTTACTCGTGGTGCAAGCTGGCACTAAGGCGGAACCAAAACACTACAAGAAAGAAAATTCTCTAGTCTAATAAGTGGACTGTCTCGCGAGAATTGCGACGCCCGCCGTGAAGGTCAATGCTCCTGCTGCCGATCATCACCGCCCCGGCTAGACGAATGAGCTGGCATTTTTCAAACAATCAATTTTCGTCCCCTCAGGCGTAAGGTGAAACTATAGAGCCCACAAAGAGACAACGGGACGCTTTCGCCGACACACTTAGATTAGACGGTACAACAGTATTACTCACTCGCTGAGTTCGTAGTCGCTAGGAGACTTCCCAGTTCGAATCATGTACCTATAACTAGCAGCAACGTATTCTTGTCTTCTGCCTTACTTCCACAAACTCTCGACGACAAACATCAAACCCTTTGTGTTGACGCGCCCTCTAACGAAAGCTTCGAAAAATCTCTACGATAGTACAGAGAGCGTGTTATATTGTTACCACTGCTGGCTGGCTAATTCATACATATCTATAGTTTGATGTCACTTATTTGAATTTTTAGCAATGTACATATTGGAGATAAAAATTATTTTTTAGAAAAAATGTGCATACCAAACCTGTAGAAAATGGGTTCTGCAGTTTTCAAAGGGCGTTTAAGATGAACAATGCATATTATTGCACTGCGATGGTACACGGGTATTTGTATGAAAGGATAGCTGAGTAAACATTGCACTCCCTAACAACGAAAGACGCAACTACCATAAAATTCTCTGTACAACGCTGAAGATATCGCCTGGTTTTGAGAAGCAAACTAGCATCAACTAGAAAGGAATGAGATACTCGTGACGAGCGCCTTTAATATTCTACACCACTTTTCTTCTATCAAAAGAACAGCGCAACATTTCTCTTCTCCTTGACGAAGTCACCAGACGAGTTACGCAAGACGACAGTGCGGTGGCAGAGGCGTAAGGGCGGCTGTATGGTTGAGGAATATCCGTTCGCCAGTTCGTCCAACGTGGGAAAGGTCATGTTGCGTAAGGCTTCAAAGGCCGTGGGACGGTGTAGAGGCGGGTGAATGCCACAAAGTAGTCTTTCTCGATGAGTCTAGTCGTAAGAGCGCTGAGGTAGTCATTTTTTGGACAACTGGCAAACCTTGCAGGGCCTGAGCCGGCTAGAAGATCGAGGCGTCGCCTCGGCCTCAACCGGGAAGGAGTTGAGCTCAGTGAGAAAGCACCATGCAAAATCCTCGCTGCTTTTTTGTGGCCGTCAATTCCAGACCAGAGGCATATATCGGCAGAGAGTGATAATCAGTAGTAGCAGACGAGCGGCCGTTCTGCAGGGTACGCGTCGCGTTCTTAAAAGTTATAGCTGCAAGAGTTGGTTGAGCGCAAGTAAACAAGGAAGGCCTTAGGAAAGAAACCTGAACCAGAACTAGTTGCGTCGTGAGTACTCCCGCTGCCATAATCGTTTGCCTAGATAGCGCCTCAGGGCAGCAGCAATTCAACGGCAAATACTGGAGTTCGGCGTGCAGGACCAAAACCAGGGGCAAGAGAGCCTATATACAGCAGACAAAAACAGTCCTCTTCGACGGTTTTTTTTTACGAAAAAAAGGCACAGCTTCTAGCTAGATCGCTCTGCCAGTTTGCTAGTAGGCTGACGGGATACGACGATGCGGGCGAGAAAGAAATAGCAATAATACAAAGGAATACTGCTATTTTCACTACGACTAAGGTCAGAGTTGAGGCAAGTAGTAGCACGTTGCTATAAGTGTGTGCGGTTAACCCAAGTTAGGCGGCGCCACCGATATGGCGTATATCGTCAGTGGCTACACCATGTCCAGCTTGACCCCTTATGGACGCTATCCATTCCTCAGCTGCTGGTTTTGCTACCGCCGTTAAGGTCCCCCGTCCCTTTTATACCTTATGCCCCATTGAAGGTTACCCTTGCTCCTTTACACTTTCACCCTCTTGTACCTCTTAGTCACCGCGCCTTCTGCACTATCTCCGCTATTTTATCTCTCAGTTACTGTATTTTTCTTATTATCCTATTATCCTTTTTCTTTTTTCCTCCTTCTTTCTCATTTTCGTTTTTGCCTCTCGCGTCCTGCAAGGACTCTTCTTTCACTTCCTTTTTGGGAAAAAGATGAGCGCGGTAAATCTCTTTGGTGTTCATTGGGTGTTTCTCCTGTACCACTCTATTTGGGCTTCTGTTCGGTAGATGTTCCGAGCTCCCGCTAGCTACTAAAGACGTACACGTTTTTGGGAACAATACCAACGATGGCTCCGGTAACAAACGTCGTTCCGGTCAAGATTTCCGTCCGAATTATGGCCGAAAATTACGACAAAAATCATCGTATCGATGAGCAGTTTTGCAGAAGTGTTTACAATACCATAGCGAATCTATCAATCCAGAACCGGTTACGAATTAGACAGACTTTATTATGAAGAACGGTAAAATGGCTACTTAAAAAAGAGTGTTATAGTCAAACTACATATTAAATAGTAAGCTACTTAGTTATGACCATAGAAGTGTCTTTCAAAATAAGTTTTTATTTTTTGAAGTACCAATTCTATTTAGTTTTTTTGTCTTCTGCTCAAGGATAAGTTTGTATGAACCTTATTCCTGGCATTGATGCTTTATGCGAGAACGGTGGAGGCAGATGTGAGCGGTGAGCTGTGAATGGCAACGAGATAGTATTGTATTATCGTAATCGTGCTTTCGATACTTAATACACTGATTGTATTAAGTAAAACATAAAGAAGAACAGGATTACTTTGCATAAACATGTACAGCTCGGTACAAAACACTTACGAAACGGAAATTCGGGACTCAGTTGTTGAAGAGTTTTTTTATTCCTACCGCGATAGATTCTTATTAGGTTCCTACTATTTTAAGCATAGGCTTTTCCTGCGGTGCACGCGTTACTTTTTCTTCTTTCTCTAACTCTCTATACGGGCCATACCACTGTCACCGCTGCTACCATCAGCACTGCCTTCATTGGCACGCCAACAAGCGTCCAACGTGTTTGCGTACTGCGCGCACGACGAAGCTTCCTATGGCTGTGATGGCACTAACCTGTATGTATACCTGTGTTTTTGGTGCTTTCGAGGGCTCGTCATCCTAAAGCCCGGAACTAAGCCCCACTGAAAGCACGTATAACAAACAGCGCCGCCGATAGCAACGAAACCGTCAACGACAGCGTCGAAAAAAAGAGCAAATAACAATGTGGGTCCTTAGACTGGGGCTACGGCTGGTCGACTGTCCCTCGGAAACAAAGTGCTGCTGCTGTAGCCGGCCTCCTGGTTTTTCTCCCAGGCTGTTGGCGTTGTTTGGGGAATCGGAGGAAGAGGCCAGGGCAAAAGGCGGGCGAAAGGAAGTGGAGCGCACATACAGGGCCGCCGCCGTCCTTCATCTGCCCTCGCTACTAGCTAGCTAGCCAGCCAGTTAGCCATCCTTCTATGTTCATTGTCCACCACTCCCCCTATTTCATCGTTGGAATAGCGAGAAACGGGTTGCGAACAGCGGGTGCAAAAAAAGTCGTTTCGGAAACAAAAACGGATATATGTCTTCTGTTAGCTTCAGGGTAACGGTTGATAGGATGTCGACCGAATATACATTAGGTGAGTGTGCCGAGTTCAGTCAGGCTTTGAAAAATGTCCCTCCTAACCCCTGTCACAGCCTTATATCGCCTAAAGTTGGTTGCCCTTTTGATTGCTGATGCAATGTTGATTTTTAGAGTTTTTGTGCGTCGGAAGTATGCCCTCTGTGTAAGTTTAGGTGATGATATATAAGTACAGACAGATGTTCGATTATAATTTTACTGTATTCTTGGACCTCAATCAAATCACAAACCAAATAGCTTGTCGCCTATGAAGTTTTAACTGAAGACTGGACATGCTTGAAAATTTGAATCATTCCAAATAGCAAAACCATCTGCGTTTCAATCTAAATGTGTCATCTGTTTGGATTATATATATTTTCTTTTTTGTATAATAAAAAAATGTCCTATATCACATTATAAGATGATAAATTACAAGGCCTTCGGGACAGGGGCCTTTGTACTCGGTGGACCATTGTTTTGCCATCAAGAGATCGTTTAGCCAACTCAGCATCATATATTGAAACAAATTATCGTCAAATTTATTTTATCTATAACATATTTATAGTTATGTTTAGTCTGGCATTCTACCGAAACTGAAACGCACATTCAAATATCGTCGCAAATCGGAATTAAAAGCAAGGAAACGGTAGATATCCTATGTAAAGCCATGCTTCGGCTGGTGTGCTTGAAGGTTATTTTAAACCACGGCCGCGTCCCTAACAAAAAACGAGGAATGTTACCTATCTGTAAGCACTAATCTTCAAAGGGGAGGCAGTTCGTGCATAGGGTACGCGTGTACAATCCTACATTGACGGCGCAGGCTCTAAGTCCCTGTTCGATGATTCCTGAAGTCATCCTAATTAACAGCTAATTTTATTTTTACCTTAATTTTTACTTATTTATAGCATAACTTCTGGCGGTGAACGCCTTACCTAACAACTGACAAAGACAGAGCTTTGCATATTTCGATCACAAGAGCTCGGCGACTGCTGTTTATCCCCGCTTGAAATAACACGAAGCTCTACATGACCAGCCTTCTAGACACTTGTTCGAGTAGATCCGGCCAGATTAAACGGTTGTTAAAGCGTGCACCGACCAATTTCATCTTGCCGAAAGGTGTCGCCATGATAATGCAATGCGTAATATACTTGCCGACTCAGCCTGAAGACACCCGGTAGTTACCCGCGGTATGACCCGAATATGTACGTACTCCGTTTTGCGCTGATACCCAGCCGTCTAAACCCAAAACACTAATCGAACTAGACGTAAAACACGAAAAAGATTGTTTTCATAAGCACCGATATCACAGACTGGAACTAAGTAGCGTAGCTTAAACATTACCACCGATGAACACGACGTCCAGATGAGTATTGACACTTAGTAATTTCAGGCCTTTAACCGTGGACTTGTTAACGACAGTTATGAAATGTGGTAAGCGGTAGAAGACTAAAATAGGGAACAACGAGGAATGTTACTCTGCATTGTACTTGTCAACCCTAAGGAAATTGTCTATTAATACAGCAGTGCCTGATGAACTCATGTTTCCGACGTTTTCTGTAACGCAAGGTTATCGACTGCTGTCGATTACGATAACTAATTTTTTCGAGAATTAAGGCCGCACAAGATAACTACCGCGGCTAAAAATCTTGCCCCTAAAGCTATGGCAATTATGCAGCGATATTCAACGTAATTGCTTTTTTGTTTTATTTAAGGAATTTTTTTTCAGGCCCAACAAATGACTAGAACAACTTGAAATCTAAAGCAAACTAATATTAAAAGAGGCAATAGTAACGTTGGTACAATGCGACTATTGGTGGTACAAAATAACTTTTACTGACAATTTTCAATAATGGATCAGGTACGGTTTTCAGTGGCGCTTAAACAATCCAATCTACGACAACCTCCTAAAAGCAAAGCAGCAAAATAATTTTAGATATATGCGCAATTTTGAACATAAAGCTGTGTCTTGCGAACCTATTGACACTTTTAAGTTGCGGAGCCGCGTCGACGTTACAATATGCACTTTTAGCCACTAGCTTTTACAGCGGATTTAAGTTCACTAAAAAGGGTCACGATACGCATGTAGCGAGGCAGATATTACCATTGTTATTAAAGTTATTTAGTTTCTAAAAGTTGGCATTTTCGATACCTGCATAAAGAAACAAACGGACTCAATTTGGTGAATTACAGCAGTTTTCAATACTATGAAAAATAAATACACAACTTTAGACGTGATAATCTTGTGCTAACTAGAATTAAAATCAGCCGATTTACGTCTCTTTCTCATTTGTTCCCACATTGATTCATATATAAATGATACTGCATGAACGCAGCACATGGACCACTGATCATGTATCCCTTTAAAATTACGATCTAATGCTCCTTAGGATTCTCCTTTAATTGAAAATGTATATATTCTTTCTATGCATACTATCTAATAAAAATTGTGATTCGAACCAACTGCCAGACGTCTTGGCTTTTCGAGAGGCGGGTCATGCAACTATTTAAGTCCACGGACGGAGCAGAATAAGAAGACGACCAGTGTCAAACGATAGAGATCGGCCGTCGTTGAATAGGACACCGACAGATGAGGATCAAGGGTGCGACGAGAAAAAAGTAAAAGAACTGTGAACGAACAAACGAGTACGATCATCTTCGTCCTGACGGGAAAAACGGCCGAGATCCTATAGTGGCCCACAATAACGTACAAAACGAACAAAACAACAGACGATGACGACAACAACCAACGGAACGGAAGCTGTCCGACGTAGACGATGGTTACCAGCCGACACCAGAAAAAGGGGCAGCCACGCCGGGATAAGAAGTAGAAATGAAAAAAAAAGTAGCAGAACCTCGCAAAATTATGGCCGGCGCTAATAAGACAAATCGCAGAAAAACATATAATAGGGAGAACATCAGAAAAAACGATGGTAACACTTTCAATAACAACGACAAAGGCAAAGCCGGAAGGATTGTCGTCGTCGTTGTTTAAATTCAAATCTAAATAAGAGAATTGCCGACGTTAGCCCAACTAATTCGCCCCTATCCGTTCTTGTCCTGTGCCTATTTACGGAGCACACAGACTGCCGCCATTGCCGCTGGTTCAGTTTCGCAAGCGAAACGGCTCGTGTGCGTTGTTTCCACCTTTAGGCGACCCTTAGTCTGTGTATTTCCTAAGCTGCTCGCGCGTTCTGCTCACCGCCTGGCACATGCTACTATTGTTAATGTCGACAGGGAAAAATAATCCCTTCCCGGCCTTATCAGTCGGACCCCGCCCCTTCCTATCGAGTTGTTCTGGCGTTTCTTTCGAATTCTTCGAAAGGAACGATTAGGAGGAGAAGGTGGACGAGGCAGGCAAGGAGAAAAAACAACGAAAAGGACTGGATGAAAGATAGAGGGAAGGCGAAGAAGCGGACGATAAACGTAGAGATGATAGTCGCTTGCTGCTACTGCTACTGTGGCCTGTTTGATTGAAGCGAGTGAAACAGCTCGACGCTTCGATCGTCGACGGTGGTGTTGCGGTTGCAGGGGCAAGCCTTCGTACCATCATCAGGGGCTGCCAATCGCTAAGCGTGCCATCCTTCGAACAAGAAGAAAAAGGACACAGAGACAGCGCGAACGTTCATGGCAACCGAAACACCGCCGGCGCCGTCAACAACAACCTCGACGACGACTACGACGATACCGGCATCGACAACAACAAACTCGTCTCTATAGCCTTGGTAATTACTCTGATGTCTCCTTCGCTGATATCGTTGGTGCCATGGCTGCTGCCGTCGAATTAAGGACCACTGTTGCCAACGCGGTAAATCCGACGATCGCGACAATCGGTTTGGCGACCATTTGCCGCCTGACTGGCTTCACCGGCATCGTTAGTAGCGGTAGCTGTGCAGGCGGCCGCGACAACGGTGGTTAACGGCGAACGATGGTGACTCGTCTGTCACGTTCAAACTGGCTCAGGACAGACCAAGACAGTGCAGCGTCAATGGTTAAGAAGTAGCGTTGACGGTAACGAATCTACGACTATGGCACTGTCTCATGGAAAGAAAGGGTGCATGTCGCTCGATGTAAGGCTGAAGTAAAGTAAGGGATAAAAAGCCGACCTGAAGCTCGGCGAAGTCGGTCCGCGAAGGCAAGGGGCAGCAGAGTCGGATGTTCGTTTAATAGTATTTGGAATGAAGGAACAAGGAGGTATTTAACTAACTGATAACAGACGACAAGGAGAATACTCGTTTGGGGTGCCTTGTCGGATTTTATGCGTGGGTGTATGTTCTTGATGCTGCTTCTTTTAATTTCGTTGCTGTTGTCGCAACGCGGTTATTACTGCTATTACCAGTTGGTGCCCCGGTGCAATTCGACATTCGTTTGCCGTGTAATCATGTTAAGCGTCAGCTTCAGTTCGGATCTGACGTCAAATCATTCGAAAGTACCCGCCGAGCAGATGCGAACCGGCAGCCCTTCTCTGCACATTTGCCTTCGTATAACGTAATGACGATATGATCGGTTATCGCTGTCATTAGCATTCGTACTATTACTATACTAACGATAACGAATTGCTATTTAGAGCAGTACCGCTGTTCTCCTGTTACAGCATAGTTCGCTGGTTCTGTCCCACTTAAGAAGCTTAAGCTAAACCCAAATACTCTGGGCGGGAAGCTTTTGTAGTATCATTGATTTAAAAGAGCAAAAAAATGTTTTTGACTTCAATCGCACACATGATACAAACGAAGACCAATTGGCAGACTTGTAGAAACAAACAAACAAATAGCGTCACGTTCAGGAGAACGTTTTCAAAGATTTGGCAGAAGCAACGTTTGAAAGATTATTGGGCTATATGGCCACGTATAGTTCAATCGATTCCACGCAGTTTTAAAAATTATCATTTTTATGACACCTTCACCTGCCATTGCCCTCAGCCAACATTGATGTATCACCAAGATTAGAACTTAGTGCTCAAAGACTTTGCCCAATTTCAAGCATTCCTAATTCACTTAAAGTAGCAATTCAGTCATATAGATATATATATGTATATATAAAATTAACGTCAGATCCAACAAAAATACACCCATGCGTCCTAAAGATGATTGGAAATCATATGCTTTGTGTATGTGCGTGGCCGTCTTTATTTCTTATCCGATCTTTAGCATTCGGTCTACAAATCTGATTTTTAGTTAGTCGCTGACTGGGTCCTGGCGCTGCTGGGTGCTGCACTATATTTCAAAATCGGTAGATCTGAAGGGCTTACCTTGCTGAAACGTTGTTGTTTTACTTATATGCCTATACTTCCTCGGTCTTTTCTTTCAGTCCATAGATGCCTTTGTCGGTCTAAGCCGACGTCAGCTTGTCAGAAACTCCCGTCGCCCTACATCGTCGCCACTGCCGCCGTCGAACCTGAATGGTCACAACAGCTATGATGATCAGAGACTCGCGTCTGCTGGTGACGAATGGCACCATAGCGCGACGTCAGAGTTCCTCAAGCCGGGTAACCAGCAACAAATGTCGCTTGTTGACACCAACACAGAGGGTTTCCGCGCTGCCCAACCAGGTGGCCGAGGAGTTTTATTTGCTTCCTTTTCTCAAACGTTCGCGCACGATGGGAGCGCGTCATGAGAGCGAAGAAGAAAGAAAGTTACAGCAATTTGTAATGTGGAGTTTGGAAACAAGCACAAGGTCAGGCCCCAGGTACTTTTAATAGACCGTCATCGCCTCCGTTCGAGCGGTGGTGGTCTCTCGGCTACAGCAGCGACCCCCGACTTGCACTCGCACGGTCGTTAAGTGACAACGAAGTGAAAGAGCACAAATGTTATTTTTCCATCTACGGCAGAGGTAATAGTAATAGCAGCGGTGATACGTATAATCTGCCGTTCGACAGCTCTAACGCTATTCCCAGCGTCTGCTGGTGTGTGAACGACTGTGTAGGCAGGCCAAACGGGCCAACTCTGTTAGAAAACCTACGGAGCTACTACTGTGACTGTCAGCCAAGTGCAGGCCGGAGGACGTGCGACAAGAGGGACGATGTCGATGCAATTTCTTCCCCTTCCTTTTCTCCTACATGCTCCTAGTGCCGCCGTTATGCTGCAACATCTACTAGTTCACAGTCGGCCTGTTACTCATCTGCTTGACATGCCCAACGAGACATTGGCACTACGATGAAATACAGCGACACGAACATACAAGCACAGACATCCACCGTTTGGCCCGAGGGCGTACCATTGCGCCGACATTTTTGGTTTAGTTCATAAAACGGCTTAGATGTTCGCCATCATCCAGCGATTGGCAAGCCACTCTGTATACATCTGTATAGTTGTGGTGAGAACACGAAGCGGAAGACGGACTTGCACAAGTCCAGAAAAAGAGGAAGGATCAATATCATAACGTTTTGGTATTTTGCCAACGTAAACCTTTTGGTCTTATCTGGTTTTTAGCGGTATTTTCGAATATTATAGTGCTATATTGTTGATAGAATTACAGCTTTATCGATAATATTACGAAATCTTTGAATTCATTCTCAATCACAATGTTCGTACTGGCTTTCAAAGAAATTTTCCTTTTCAAAGCGTGTTACACATAAATTATTAAAAATACTAGATGATCATTGCGTCGACATCGACTCGGAACCCACAGCTCTCGTGGGTTAAAAAAATGAGCTTGTCCAAACATGCACCCCGATTCTTTTAAAGCCTTTCTGTATTCTCCGCTAAAGCAGCACCTTTCGTCTGCAAATCTCACCATTAAAATAAGCATCTCTACCTTCAACATTCACACATTCATCCGAGCTCGTTCGCTACCGGCTGCTTCCTTAATCAAGAACATAATTTAAACCGACCACTTTTAATGTAACATATTATAAGTTTTGTTTGTATTTATATACATAAAATTTGCGTTTAAGAACAGCGGTGTCGAAACTAAAAAAAACGTTGGATTTATTTAGTCCTTATATTAGGCTTAACACTGAATTTATTTAGCAAATGAAGAACGAGCACTATGAGGTGAACTACATTCTGGCCGAGTCCCGCCATTCGCCACCGAAAACAGTTCTTATTTGGAAGGGTTGTCCATGGATAAACGGGTGGCGGCAATTAGAACCGTCGCGGGCAGCTGATTTGGAATCAGTTTGATTGGATGGCTAGCCATCGATTGTCTCAACGCACACGAAATTTCTCCCCCCTTCATTGTCCTTCACTCTCGCTTTCTATTATTTCCTTTTTAATGTATAGCTTTCTATTTTTATCAGAGAAAAAGCTGAAGGAGTTTATAGGATTCGTGCTTGCCTCTCTACGTGCTCACATCTGTGAAACTGTGACTCTACTTAGAAGAACTACCTTGTGAGCCTATATATCTCCAAGCAGCAGCAGCAGCCAAAGACAGCAAAAGCTGAAACCTAGAGTATAGGGAGTGCTTCTTCATTTCTCAGGTACCGTTTTTCTAACCACGCCCCTGTTTTTAGACTCTTTCCAGCCGAATAGAACAGCTTGGCAGGACCAATGCGCAGCAATCGATCTATCCATTCCTCTTCGTCGTCGTCCTTTCTTATGATAGCCAACTACAGCCGTCGCCATTGCCCCTCGGGTACACAGCGGCCACGGCGCGGCGATTGCAGCCGAAATCTTTCCTTGATTCTGTCTTTACCTCCTCCCACTACTCTAGGATCTCCTTTTTCCCGACTTTGAATATATATATATGAATATATATGTACATATACGCCGACCCACGCATTACTACCGTGTTGAGTAGCGCTGCAGGCGCATTGGTGGAGCCTATTGGTGGAGATGGCGTTGTCCTCGCGATGGACAAACGACCCAGAAGCGAACGACCAGTAAGCGAGCAAACGCGACTAGCAACAGCAGTGGTTGGAGCATTGGTGCCGCGGCGCTAAGTTCAAATGTTTCCTCAATTCACCGCTGGTGCAACCCAGCCCTGCTTTTTTTCCGCATGCCTGATCTGAATCTCTACAAAGAACGATGCCAGGTTCAAAAAATCATCATCACAATCACCATTTATAATCATGGTTTCCTTGTTCTGACAATGTTGAGGAAAACGCGCCAGAGAATGTGAATAAGGCGAGGTTGTGGTAAGCATTTGGGCGAACCACGATAGATGCTGCTGCTCTTCTAAATGAGGTTTAGAGAGAGGCTGATGTTGCTGGGCAGGTCAGCCTCGAGTCTGTTCCTGACCGAAGTAGAAAGTGGAGTAAGCGTGAAAGGAACGAGCGACGAGGAGCGTGAACTGGAAGACAAATATTGGACCTGGCGGTTGGCTGGGTAGGTATGCAGAGTGGCTGCAGAGAAGACTGAAAAGAATGGCTTAGAGGCTTCGTGACAAGGGGAAACAAAAACAACGATACGGTACGATAAGGTCAAGACCGAGGTCGCTGGATGCTTGGTAAACATGGAGCGAGGGAAGAGCACGACATTCCATAGATTTAGCGCTTTCAATAGACCAAGCTCAAAACATGAATCCCTCAATATAAAATGCAGCGGCTTGATATATAGTAGTAGAAACAATGAGTGTGACAATATCGAACAAAGCAGTGAATTAGATGACCCTAGCAGAGCCTCTTTTGCATTTGGATTATTCATGTCCGGGTAATCTATGTGTGACGCCATTCGTCTTCGAGTATTGAATGCTAAAATGACAGTGGGTACAAGATTCAAGCCAGTTAGCGTTTTTTCGTCATAGTATTTGTTAGTCAATAAAGACACGCTGTCTACATTTTTAACTAAGAATGAGTAAAAAATGTTTTTTAGACAAAAAGCTTCAGTCAAGCTCCTACGATAAATTTATAACGATTTAAAAACGGTTTCGTGAAGGAAAAATTTCTACCACTTGATAAAGGTCTAGAACATGCACGATCATGTATACCACTATATTCGAATAACGTGATAATACATGATGTTCGCAGTCTAGATCAGGTAATTTCACTTCTTCGTAAACATAACAAATAACATGACCTTGCAGCGTCATAAGAAGCAGTAAAAAATAAAAATGACTATCATCATGGTTATTTTCAAATGAGTACCTGTTGAGGGAAATTACCGACTCATGTTCAGAATGTTGTTTTTGTCAAGCTTCAGGTTCGACAGGATTCATGGATGCCAAGGTTCGGTATGTTTCGTTCATCCCTTGTTACCTTCCATGACATTTTCCGCCTTACTTATTCTTTCTGGCTGTCGTCCAATGACTGCAGTGATGCCCGCCATCAACGACATGACGACGAATACAAGCGAATCGGAAAACGAGAGGCAGCAATTTTTCTAGCCGCTACAATATGCACAGACCCACCAATAGGAGTCCGATGAAATCCTGAAGGATAGTAAGCAGAACACAGTGAATGAGCGTTTCTAATGACTTCCTTCTATGAGACTGCTCAAACGATGCGATGGAAAGACTGAAGTTAAAAAGACGACAGACAATACTCGAACGACCAGTCGGTCGCAAGAACGGTATGTTCTACGTAGGCCAGACGTATAGTAACTTTCCATGGTAAAAGTAGGAGAAGGGTGGCAAAAGAGAACAAAGGGCAAGGAACACTTATCGACAATACGCAAAACCGGCCCCTTTCCCTCCCGGTCAATCGCTCCGTTTGTGGCGATGCATCAATCTATTACAAAGAATGATCGCAGTGGCAGCAGCACACTGGGGCAGCTGATGTTGAGAACCCAGAGAGGAAAAGTAGTCTGGAAACATAAGGGATTAACTGCCTGAGAAATGAGATACTATTGGATGAGGTCGCCGTTAACTACCGTTATTACAAAAAAAGAGTGTGAAAGCAGTGGTATATACATATATATGTATGTATATTTATAAAGAGAGAGAAGAAGAGAATGGGTCTACAGTCTGGCACCACTGCCAATAGAAAAACGATGACCAACAAGAAACGAAGCGCTACTATTTATCTGGCGGTTTTGGGTAAGCAAAAAGAACGATCCGTTGGAATAACATCAGCAAATAAGGGCCGCAGCACCAGGCTAGGGTAATGTGCAAAGACTTTTTCGCAATTGCTGTTCGCTTATGCCTAGTCGTCTTTCAGGTGCAATCATTGAAGAATTAAAGGTTTAAATTGGTAGTGGCAGACAAATCCGCTAGATACACGCGTTTTACGACATGGCCGAAAACTAAGGCAGTGTTTACTCCTAGTGAAATTCTGGACGCCTCGCCACGCTACAGAGATGAATAGCAAACAAAGAGAACTCGTCCATAAGGACTTACCTAGCTTACGTGAAGTACATTTAGCTTAGGTGTGAAGGTGCAAAAAAAGACAGGCTTTACGCTTATCAGTGAAAAGTGTTCGTGATGAGAACAGATTGGGCAAGTGCGTCGACGACAACAACTAAACGAAGGCGACGATGCCTAAATGATATGTTGGACTTCTTTTGAGAGCATAGCTTGACGGCGCCGTCAGCGTTGCGGCGAGCGAACAACGACGAGCTCAAGACTATGCAACTCCGCCGCGAGCTTGAATTGCCGTAGCGTTTTTGCTGGCGAAGTCGATCCTTTCCGATGCTCGGGGAGATGTTAGTATGGCATGTGTCGTTGGCCTGCGACATTGCATTGCTTCTAGAGCATAGCAACCGTACGAGTCGTCCCGCATGCCTGGCCTCATCTTCCCTAGCTGTGCTTACATTGGCTGCTTTTGTTGCTGCTGTACATTTGATTGTAAGTCACTTCGCGCAGAATTTTGAAATTAGGGATTGTGCTTGAATGACTGGAAAAAGACGTTGCAGAAGAGGGCCCGACTGATACGTGCTGGCGCGTCAAATTTCTTGACGTCCTCATTTCTGCCTGCTAGTTTTTCGCTTCCGTTTATTAAACGACAGCCTCATCGTAACTCCGAAAAACAGTGGAAACTGCTCTGGGAAGTTAATGTGTGGAAAAACGGTTGTACGGCTTCACGCCAAATGGAGTCAGTGCGCCTACCGTTGTCAGCCGGAAGCACAAATGAAAATTTGAGAAATATTTTGGTAATGCATACATATGTAGGTACAAGTCTAGACGACTAGTTAGTGCTGCAGTGTAGAAATAGAAATACTCGGAAATGAAAGGAAACGCAGTTTGAAGAAAGGCAGATTGCAGGTGTTATCTACGATCAGTGCTTTAGTCGTAACCTGCCAACGTTAAAGTTCCAAGATGGAATTGTCGACAGTCTTGAAACATTGCACATATCAGGCACTACGTTTCATTTTCGGACCAGAGCAAATTCGTTAAACACAATTATAATATACATTGGGAAACACTATTCAGTATTATAAAGATGTCTCACCTTTGCTCGCGCCGTTGAAGGATATTTATACACTGCATAGAGCCATTTTATGCTGAATTTATAATATACTGGCAACGCATATATCTTAGTATCGTATTGAGAGGTCTGACATCAGTGTAAATTAGTTTTATAGGCTGGACGCCCACACGGCATTTACTATATTTTACCGCGCCCTTTTTCGCACTGTTATATATGAGTATTCTAATCCATATAATAATCCAGTCCTAGCTTCGTGTTAGATATAGCCGCGTTCCATGCGATCAACTGCGGCTCGTGTATTTCTTTAACACATAGCTAACGGTAATTCAACAGGCTCGTTTTCCGTTATTAATTACAATAGCTTTTTTCATATCACTTCTCCACTTTCATCAAAAAACGTATGAGTATACATTTTCATAGCGTTCCCGCATAGAAACACGTTCTGTGCGCTTCCTATGCGGGAACACTATGAAAATCTCCGTTCATCTCTTTTCTCTCACAACAAACGATCAATTTATCGTTTTATATGGTTTTGCAATCACTGCAGGTTCTCTAAAACAAGTGACACGCGCGCATGTCTTTACGTGTAAGCATATTTGTTGGTAAAGATAAGTTGAAGTACTTTACTAAATTGTCAGACTTGAGGCGTACTCACTTTTCGATCATGTTCCCGTTATTTTCCTGACATTCCAGCTTGTTCACCTTTTGCGTTTTTTCTTTCATTTTCGTTTTCGTATTTGTCATCCCTACCTCTTCACATCAACGGCGCTTTCCTAAACCTTGACCTTCTGTCGCCTGTCGCTTCTATGCTTCCTTCTTTTTCATTCTTTCCATAATACGTGCCTGACTTGGCCTTCTCCTGTCCTTGTCCAGACACAGCCAGGAAACTAAACAAACACCTCCGTCTCAACAAAAATGGAAACATTTTGGTTGATGGAAAGACAGTTCTCGTTCGCTTGCCTATTGGTTTGCCCTTTTCCACTCACTTCTTTTTTCATTCACTTTCTTCCTCAGACAGTTCGTAAGTCCACAGCCCTGCCATAAGTAACAACTCTGGAGGCAGCAGTAACAAGAGCTCTCGTGAGTGTAACAGCACTGAAATTGCTTCGCCGGCTATTCGGATATTATGGCAGTGCGGGTTCGTAGAACGCGAATAGGTACTCGCAGGTCAACTGACTGCCGCGCATTGTGTTCTTCGTCACCTTTGGTTCAAAACCCCTTTAAGGACCCTGTCTTAAAACAGGTATCTCTTTTAAAACGCCCAGCATCATCCAATCCAATTTCTATTAGAAATCACTCGTCCCCGGGTCCTCTTTACACTAACGGTGGTAGCACACTATCGATTATACTTTTTTGTCGAAGCTCCTACTAGCGTATATGTATAAACGCATAATGAACTTGCCGCTCGTTTAATGCCTACAGGTAGACAATATGTTTGGCTGAAGAACAGATAGAAACATGACTTGTTAATTCATTTAAACCTTATTTGCATTTTTTGGTAAAATACATTTTACATTATTAATACCTTTGGTGAATTTTTATTAATGATGGCTCCAGAAGCATTAATAAAAAGTAACATCCAATAGTTGTTAGAAAGGGTTTGAATTTGGGTATGATTATAGATACTATTAATGAAGTTTTCTGCGAGCTTTTTTTTAATTTTTTAGAGAACTCCCTCACCTAGAATAGGAATTAGACCTCCAATAAAAATTGCGTTTTTTAATCCTTTATTTCACAAGTCAAGTTTTAAGATAACTACAATTAGTAAGTCAGGTAATTAATTTTAACTTCGCTTACATAAATTGTGCTCCACGCAGGTTCTCTAATAGCATTTTACTAAATGTATAATATGCAAATCGAAGCAGAACAGCAAGAAGTTACCTTTTGAATCTTTGCTTAGGTAAGTGTGACTTGCAAAGCTATTTTAAATTATGATTCATACATTTCACGGAACACAAGTACAATATCTCGCAGATTTTCTACGCTCTCTCCGCAATAAGCATGCATCAGTCATGCAAAAAAACCTCACTTTCCGAGACAGGTCATCAGGCGCTGGAGCTCTTGTCGGGTCTGATACAGGACAGAGTTCCTTAACGATCTTCGCTCTGTGATTTATAAGGAAATTATTTCCAGCTAGACGTAAATCGCATAGTATTTTCTGAAGCGGTCTTCTTCAGATAACCAGCCAAGGACGGCCTACTACCATAATAATACCTGCACCTTGCATTGGAGGACATTACCATGCAGACGCAGTGATATAAGTTGGCTCCAGGGCTCGGGATGAATTGGCGCATAAGGAGCTAGTTACAGAGAAAGAATTATGGGGGCATAGTAGGATGGTCAAGTCTTCCCCTTTTAACTCCACTCGCGATCATTGCCATCTTTGCTATAGGCGATATAAAAGGCCTTATGGACACGGAAGAGCGCTTATTTATCTCTCCAAAAAGGGACATCCCGTGGCCAGCCGCAAAACTTTTCATATGGGCAAAGTTTGGAAAGCTTTGGGGCACTCGGAAGTGTAGAAGAACAGAGAGAAAAATCACACGTGCCTGGTTCAAGGTAAACGTATAAATGCTTGGAGTCTTGCTACTTAAAGGACAAACTGATGCAAGGTAAATCGACTGAGTATAAACCCTTACGAGCGACTTTACCTCCGAAGGTATATAGCATCATGACGCATTGTTGCGTGCGAAAAGAGCAACCGGATACTCTGTTCGGCAGCCACTTAAAGTTCCTATATGTTGAGTTTCTAGAAACAAAAGAACCGATATAGTAATCGTAATAATATATCGTCCTCAAGTACATAAACATATGTTCATACAAATCTGGTTTCGGGGGACGCTCTTATGGAACAAGGATCGCGACTATACAAGGTACTGGCGTCCATATTATAACAGTACAAACTTCACAGGCCAGCAAGATACCATGGTTGGGCAGTGATTGCGATAATAGCCCGTTCGGGTTAGCAGCGCGAAAACTTCTATCAGAAGTATTAGAGAGAGAAATAGAGAACATTTGTTGTATGTGCATGTCTCATGATTAGAATATGCATACGTGGTGATTTGTCCCTTAGTATTGTCTAACACGATACATTAAGTACATCTGATGGCCACTGAACGCTCTTATTGATGTAAAACGTTTGTGATCCGGCCTTCAATATTTTTTAGTGAGAGCATTTAATATTACTTGTTTCAAACCAGCGAGAAAGTCGCTTTCGAGTTCGACTTTGATGTTTCATATCATTCGTTTAGCACAGCTAGAGAAGAAAACTGTGCTAAAAGCTGCCAGTTGACGAACAGGGTGCTGAGATGAAAAGTGAAGAAAAAAGAACCGGTCGTTAAGGCTATCGCTATATATGATCTATTGATATAAGAGCGAGTTTTACGTGGCGAGAAACACCCACGGGGAGCGAACGCTACAGAGTCAGCAGCAGATAACGTAACTTAAAACTAACACTCTTTTGGCATTACCACTGCTGCTGTTTGAATAGAGATGTTATTGGACAAAGGATGGTGGCTGGATGTAACTGGAAGGGAAACTGACATCTTAGCTTTGCCTTAATATGGCGCTAACGCTTGCCATTAGCAGCGCCTGCTTCTAGACGTTGTCACTCTCTCTCGCTGCCGTTGACGCTCCGCTCTTCCTTGTAGCAGGAAACGGTGAATTTCCTGCGTTAAATCTGTAAAACTCATTGTTTAGCCGGCGGCTATAGTTCTGTAGCTCATTCGTGCGCTCGCACGCCAATGACGACCTTTTCTTTTTTACATTCTGCTTTCTTTTTCGTAATTTTTTTTCGCTTTGGGTTGCATCCTTTCCTTCGTTAACGCGAGCAGGAATCCAAAGCGATAGAAATGGGGAAGTGTTTGCAGTTTTTTCGAAAAGCCGCGCGCACAAAATGTACAAGCGCTTGACAAACAGGGTCGAAGCAGACGATGAGAGAATGGAAGACTCATAAGGCGGTCTTAAAAAAGGAGTCCTGTACGAAGAAGGAGACGCCTGAGGATTCTTTTTTTCAGTCGCTCGCGATCCATTCTTCGTTGTCACCGGCTCATACTGTGGCGGTGCCCCTTTCTCTTTATTTTCAGTGCTACGCGCTGAATTATTATATTTTTTGTTCTGGTGACCGCTGGACATGCTGTCTTAGTGGCTTGACGCGACAGCCTGTTTTGTACTGATAGCTTGATTATCTCCTAGATATGTTGTAACTGCGCTCCGCACTTAGTCAAATTGCTTTTTCCGCCGATCATTGTTAGATATTTTGTGTAACTAATACGGTTACGCGCATTGATTCCATTAAGTTTTGATGAAACCACCAGAAATAGACTGCGCACTGGGTGGCAACGAAATACAGCTCAACGTCAAATCTTATTCACACCCATTGTATACTCATCTTTTTGGCCCTTATAATTGCTCTACTAAATATATTACCTAAAGAGATAGATATGCCGATTCCTGGTTTCTTTCTGCTTCCGTTTCGACATGGCATAGAGGGTGTTCAATATTTACGTACAACAGTGCTTCGCTCTACCTAAACACTTAGGAAGCAGTTATCTTACCTCTTAAATGTGATGCCATGCGCATGGTAGGTTTCCGTTCTAAATCTTTTATTTCTGTACACGTGACCGGGTCTAGAGCCCAGTACCATGATTCTCGTGATCCTTGTTCACTATTGGCCTATTTATAATATTGTACTTACGCTATAAATGTTAAGTAATCCGTTCATGTTTCCCCTTTTAGCCTAGATAGACGAGCTAGTTAGAGGGGAAACCTTCCGCTGTTAATCATCTGTATAGTTTCTCGCAGTACACTAAAGTTCGCTTGTACATATGTTCGCTACAAAACGACGGTGGTAACAAAGGATTTTGCACAGAACCGCTGCCTCTGGCACTGCCACAGTTAGACACACAGAAGCTATCTGGCAGTGCGAGGTAAAAGCGATTTTTTAATAAGCCTTATTTTAGACTTTACATTCTTCAAGACAGAAGCGCGATGATGAACAGAAGAGAGAAAGGGAAAAGGAGAACAATAGGAGCATATCGCCCGAGTCTAGCCATCAGCCAGTTAGTTTGCAGTGGTACGGCTTTTAGCAGCAGCGGATGAGATGGAATCGACGGCTTTTGCGACCCTTGCTAGCGTCGCTAACAGAACTGCCGAAGAACGAGCAGACATAGAGCGAACGCAAGCGACAAAGCGAGGAACCTAAAGAGAGAAGGTTCTCGAAAGGGGAACCACCTGAACATAAGAAAGGTCTACTGTAAGTAATGCTAGATCTGCCTCTACTAGCCGTTTCTATCGACGGCCCAAAAACTTGGAGAGTTGTTCATTCACCTCTAATTTGTGGAAACAGCCGAAACGAAAAGGAAGATACCATTTGTGCAATAGGAACCATGACTACAACGACAAATAACCATCGTGGAACGAATAACGATGTCAACAGAAGCGACCACATCGAAAAGTCGTCGCAGTTTAATTTATGACCGGCGATGATTTGGCTGGAACAGGTGCTGTATATGTACACAAAGGAACCATTATGCTTTTGAGGTTACGACATTCGCATCGTTCACGCTAATTTTTGAATACGGTCCAACGTCACGCTTTTCAGGAGCACGTGGCTCATGACGTGATGCTATCGGGAAAGTAATGCTTCGCCTTTTAACAAATCAGATACAATCATTGATGTTGTACGTAGAGCAAATGTTCGGTAATTGACAAACGTCCGAAGTGCAGAGGAAAGCTCTCTAACATCATCGTAAACATTTCCTAACACAGCTCATTCAGTAAATACCGTGCGTTTATGAAGTGACTAGATAAAATGTATGCAAATCATCTTAATATGAACTTCGCATCGAGTGCCTACCGCCAGATGGCGCACACAGCAAACCTATCGAATTTGTGACACTCGAACGTTCCTTTGAGATCTCGTGCAATGATTACATACGACAAGGCTGAATGAGGCATAATCAGGTTTGAAATAACTAAATCACTTATTCAATCGCTGACCTCGAATGCGATACATACGTAGGTCATTGTCAGCCCTCAGTCAGTGAAGTAGCGCGTGAGGTACTGTATAATTTGATCGCTTTAGCTAAGTTTTAAAGATGTATTTTGTGGGAATTCCAGTCTAGCTATTAAAAGTCTTGATGGGTGTGTGCTCTTTCTCTGTAGTCGCTCTTGACAGCTTAAGTGTACACAGCTAATAAAATAGTTATTTTGTTCCTATGTCAAAGCATAATTATAAATTTTAAATTTAAAGAAATTATAAATAAACTTCGTGCTTTGTATACAGATGTAAAAACAAAGAATGGCAGTAAGCACAATTCATTAGGGTTTTATATTCGAAATTAGTTCTAAGTTCTATAGAATAGTCTACTCGTATAACATACGATTTTATCACACTGTAATATTTCGTCTGACTATTCTAATTGTGGAAATAGATACGTACGTCTGCTTTCAATATGTTGCCTTCAACGTTGCTTTTGGCAAGGCGATCGCTTGCCTGGAACGATATTTATTCCGAACGAATTTAATAGTGAGCAAGATTACGCTATCTCTCACAATGCCCCAAATGATTGTACACATGTTTAGAAATAAAAGTCTACAGTAGAAGAAATTAATATTCCCTTTCGTATGAAATGTAATTTTTCATTACCGAAGGGTTCAGAGACGAATTTTTTCCATATGTCATGTGGTGGTCAGCATGGTGTGGTTATGTTTAAAGCAAATACAACGGAGGAATAGCCTATACTGTTACTATTCGCATAACAAATAACATGTTGGACATCCAATCCATTTCGAAATCTCGGCCTGTTTTCAATTCCAAGGAGTTAGTATCTCCTTGATTTCAAGAAGAAGTTTATATATATCGCTCTCTTAAGCGTCGCCAATCCGAATACGGACGACGTTCGACACAGCGGATTTGACGATCTGTCGTTTGGACTGCAGCATTCTCCCATGGGTTGCCTCCTACGTACGTGTACCACTGCTGCTATCCAGATACAGTGGAATGCAGCCAAAAAATGCTGTCTCCTTCTCGGCCTATTTCTTGTAGGATGTCACTGTTGTTTAGACGTGCGATTTACGTGGCGACACACTAGTAATGACAGAGGTTTTTGTCTGCCTACATCACGACTGTTGCAGCCTCCATTAAGAACACGTCGATATATATATATATATATAGAGGCTGCGTGGCAATACCAGTTTGAATTCCACCTAAATTGTGTTGCTGTTAGGTACTGACCGCTATGTCCTGCTTGGTAGGTCAGATTAAGGACCAAAAATGCTACTATAAGTTTGCTTTATCTGTCTGTCTTGTTGTACGAAATAGGCAGTTCTACAGAGGAAGTACTTTCTGCGTAACAACCGTATCCGACAAGAAATTGCAAGGAAAGGTGTACTGCGCTGAAGGACTTGGCATTATAGACTCACTACGCCAATCAAATTCGTCACAACGCCTATCGCTTTTTCTCCCCCGCCTCTTTTCAGCCCCTAGCCTTTTACCGTAACTGGCGTGGTTTCTTCCATAAATGTATGGTACGGCTAATGCATGCCCTCGGAAGATCCCTAGGTCCTCTATCTCGCTGTATCCGTTCGCCTCCTTCTGCGCGGGCAAGATACATTGTACGCGGCTGTTGTGCTGCAAAGGAGGGCCGGGAGAGTAAGCGGGGTAGCAGTAGACACAGACGCACACCGAAGGCCGCTGGGATTGAAAAGACAGCCACACAGTGCGTTTGTTCATCCGTTCGCGCGCCCTCAGAAGGAAAGAAGATCTCGAATACTGGCCAGCGTTCAAAGGTTGGAAGCGAGTTCGACCTCGGTCAGCTTGACTGCGCCAAGGCGACGCAAGCCAACCTGTTTTCCCGACAAAGGGCGTCATTGGGTCTTTCGCCAGACTGTGCCCTTATCATTGCTTAGCCACTGCGTCCCTTCATTCAAATATTCAATAAGTATTTGGCATAACTGGTGGTATTGAACGAAAGAAAGAAACGGACACGAGAGAGAATAGAAAAAGAATATGAAGACCAGGGGCACATGACGGCATGGGTGGAAAAACCGGAGCTGAAGCAGAAGGTAGCGCCACTACGGCCTGATAAAATGAATGGCTAGCTCAACTTGAACGGCCAATTCAATGTTGGTAGCGGGTGGATGACCTTGCCTTGGGCCCCACCACTACCAAACATTTCCTTTGTGACTGTGGCCTCTAAACCTCTCTGAGAAGAGAACCACAGCCACCACAAAAGTCACTTCCCGATGGCCAATTTGCGCTCCCTACGCTAAAAAGTTCAAGAGAGCAAAGGCTCACTCAGGCTGGCCTCACCTTCAAAAATCCCCCAAAAAAGGGCCTGGAATACGGCACTGTTGTTAAACCCCACCATGGCTGATACCGAAATAGAGTCGAGTTGGTACTAGGTGGACGTTCAATCTCCAGTAAAGAAATAAGATGTAGGCACAATTATAAGAAAGGAACGATCTGAAGAGTTCTGTTGCTTGGCGGTTGGACTTCAGCTAATTCGCTGGTTCCTTTTTGTCTTTCGATCCTGATATACGCCTTGCGTCTTTTCGAGGTCCCCGGCACTGCTGAAGCAAACAACCAAATCCACGACCAGGAACCAGTCTCAACGAGGAGTTAAGAGGGCAGCATTATGCTACCTAAACACTTCACTAGCCTAAAGCTTATTTATAGCTATGGCGACACATAATTTTGTCAAGCACGACGAGCATCTGGGGGCGCGCGTGAGTCGAGAAGGCTGCAGATGGACGCTAACGTGTAGGCAGCTATCTAATTCCTCCCACCCCAACAACAACTATTCAAGACTCGAGCTATTTCTTTCCTGTCTTTCCTTTATCATTTGAAGCAAGTAGAACAACTGTTCGCTTGGCAAGACAGACTCGAACTGGAGATGCTCTTCTTAACGAAAGACTCTTCTCCGTTAACGTTAGAAGAATGCTGGCCGTTTGGCACGTACGTTACCAGGTCACTGGGAGAATAGCTTTTCTTTTGGGAGTTGGCTAGCATACCACCATTACGCTGGCACTCGACTGGCGCACCCACGGACGCTACAAGAAACTCGCTGAGCGTGAATTCCATTGAGTGGGTCAATTTGTGCGCAACACGTTCGACGAGTAGGAGCGGTCTCTATGCCGTAGACAGGCCTGCTCTCAAGCTGTCCACCAATGGACAGAGAAGATAATGGCAAAATGCAACACTTGCTCAAAACTTGGAATTGGGGTATAAGAAAGGGGGCATCTTTCTTTCCTCTTACGCCACTATTTTGACTACTTTGTCTGTCGAATACTGGGGGCCATACCGATAAGCATCTTCCGCATTTCTTTTTTCGCCTTCCTCCGTTCTCTTGCAGCCTTCGATTGAAGTTTAGCCGACCTGTAAACGTGTCCGTCCTCTCATTCGCGTCCGTCCCATTTTAGGGTGGGCTCGAGATTCAATTACAGGTACGGACGGATTCGGAGAAACAACTGGCCTCGGCTGGCGAATTGCCACAACAAGCAACGAGCCAGTCTGTCTGCCCTCCGTTGTTAGTCGGCCATCAGCCGCCGTTGTTCTGCTGTTGTACGTAGTAGACTCAGACCCCCCGGCAAGATCGCTGCTCCTAATGGCTGCTTTGCTGAGCACGTCAACTTGTAGGGTTTACTATCAAGAACTAGCTAGCTTGTTATCGACTGCATATAGGAGGTCGCTGTCCTGCCCTGTACAGTTTGTACACTCACTCTGGATAGAGCCTGACTCTAGTTTGAGAACTAAGTGAATACGAAAAATAAATCGGGGTGGGAACCTTAAACAGTTAAACCGCACAGATATCTCATTCGAGGCAATTGACATGCGTCGATGTTCGATATGGGCCACCAAGCCGGCGTGCATTCGTTTGTTTAAGTGCTTTTGTATCTGTAAGTGCGTAATGTAATAGGACAGTACATTGGATGTCAAACACAGGTACCTAGCGCATCCAAGTTGGGGTACTATAGCAGTGGAAATGAGTCTTCTGAAAAGCTGTTTTTTCTAGCCGCTGAATTCCCAGTCACCGCTATCTCCACTGGCAGTATATGAGTGCCCATATTCGCATACGCTGCATGTATGGATACCTGCATCTGTATATACATTCATGTGTATACACATTGGCACTTATTCCTATAAGATATACCGCTCCCATACAAGGACAGCTCTATCGTCTACCTTTATCTCATCTTTACAGGCGACATGGCCTGCGAACGGTTGTGATGACTGAATTTCTCTAGCTATGTGCTGCAACATAGAAAAACGCCTAGCACACTATAAAGAGCGTTGATTTTTACCAAATTCTAAGATTGTTTGTCTGTTTCTTTTTTGAAGAAAATTCACTCTTTTCATTTTCTATCAGGCAAGCGACAAATTTCGATCACACAGTAATCCTTTATGGGCTTGGAAAACTTTTTAATGGTCTACAATCTTTCGACGCAAAGATGTAAGTACGTTCTTGTACGCCTATTTCATTTTTACGATCGGACGAGTATCCTAGGTTTGATTGGTAGTTGATCATTGTGAAACCGCTATAATAGGTGCAACTATTGCTTACCTACATATATATACGAAGACGAACAAACGGTCTTAATAAAAATCAAAGTAAACTAGTAACAATGTAGCCAATGCTGTGCAACGCACTTTGCAGTAGCTGTCGTTCGAACAGTTCGTTGTCGATTAACCGATGTTTCTACGCTTTCGATTTTTGCTCGCATACTGGTTATTCTTTTTTATCGCAGGATATGATTGATGAAGAGGGTGGCTGCCACCCCTCTTTCGCGACCATTTCACCACCTCAATTGTTTTCTTTTTTCATGTGCGCCCCCGATAAATTCAATGCTGAGCTACCAGTAGCACAGGCCACCCTTACCAAAGGTAGATGTCACCAAAACAACCAAAAACAAAATCATGCAACACCGATGCATGTCAACGTGTTGCCTTTTCGGAGGCCCAGGCTTCAGTGAAGTCGTCCAACTGTCTCTTTTGCATTGTCCCTAAAGTCCTATTTGTGCACCTACCTTGTGCCCTCCAGGCTACAGCAAAGGTTGATTTCTGCTATTTCATGCCGGCGTGGGCTACTTTGGAGCAGGCCAGGCAGCAGTCACAGAACCATTGTATAACGGCTTGCTGCTACGATTATGGCTATGTGCCGTCTTGGTTGTCCCCGCCTCCGTCGCCTTTTTTGGATCGCCCTCACACCCTGGACTGCAGTCGATGTTGCGGCAGAGCTGGCAGCAGTGGCACCAACGTATTATTCACTTTTCCACTTCTCCCGAGAGTTTCCGGCGTCGGTGTACGGTCTGGATGTATCTGCGTGTGTGTGCGTACGCCGTGGTAAAATACATTCATTAATTGTGTTTCTTGCCCCATGTGTCCTACGGGGCTTGACGCGGCTTTTGTGTGGAGCCCAGACAGAGCAGAGCTGTGTTGCAAGATTCAACTTGGGGAAGGAGGTTACAACGTTATACAAAGGGTACAGGGATGTGTCGGAAACATGGAGAGAGAAGCATATGCAATGCAATGGTTGCAGCTTACAACTGTTTCCAACACTCGTGTATTCCGTCGTATCCTGCTAGACCTGATGCTGGTGGAAGTACGTGCTGGCCCCTCTGTTAGTAGGAGGATTGACGTCCTACACAAATGGCTGCACGTCCCACTCCTGTGAACGAGTGTTTCTGCGTTTACCAGTTTCGTTCGTTGGTTCGTTCACCAAGTTTGCAATCACGGGACGACAATGACCGGCAAGTTGCAGCTGAGCATCTGCAAAAGACGCACCGTGGAGACGCGTATAGGCACATACACTTTTGCCCATATACTTTTCAATATAACCAACATAAAAGACGAGCTGAGAGTCTTTTGTGCAGAAAACAAAGAAAAGGAGAGGACGGAGATTTTGTTGGATTTCATGTCCACCAGTTTTCTTGTACTATTCTTCTTTAGCATTTCCTTTTATATACGAAAAGTTAAGCCAGTTAATGATCTTATTTAACCACAACCATCTCTCTAGTGAAATGTCCTATGTTTATAATAGTATTTTGGTAGACATATGTAGGTACATAAATACCATGTACATCTATATACGTGCATATGAACGTGCGCCTCTGTATACTCTTTTCGATTCACGATATTACCGGACTATATAGTAATAACATTAATTTTTCAAAGAGGACAGAAAAATGGATCAGTGACGTACAATTAGAACCAGTGCCCATGATGTGACCTGAAGAGTCTTCCTTGGACCGCATAGGCCTGCCTCAGCTAGTCGGCTGGCCTGCTTGCCCATCTTCACGTCATCTCCCGGTCGGCTCGGGAATTGTGCCAAAGTGCTTGATGAGAAAATAATCTTTCTTTTTCCATTCTATCCTGTCATGGCTAGTCGGCTCCCCCTTCCTTCGCCTATTCCCCAGACCGTCTATTTCCAATATCGGCAGAAGTGCTGTCAGTGAACGGCGACAGTGTGCAGCCGTTCGCACTTCCGCATACTCTACTGTCATCTGCCCTTCGACAGCTTTTAAGTAGTTTCTCTTTTTTAAATTGTCTGCTGGAAGGCGCTAAATGGAAAAAGCGTCCTACTTTGATTCGACGTAGACAGCGTGGGTGGTGGCCGAGGCAAATGGCCGAGGAGGGGCGGGGGGGACAAACGAATTGAGTCGAGGCGAAGAAAGAGACAGGCAGAAATGTCATATCTAGCCTCACTCTGGCCTGTCACGCCACACACGTCCTCAATTTAGTAACGAACCGAGAATCATTGCAGACCCACTTCATCTACATGGCTATTTATAGACCAATTAGATTGCTGATTATGGGACTACTGGGTGAACATAAACAGGTGCATTTTGCCAATGTTAAGCTGATTTCCTTCATTGCAAAAGCAAAATACACTGACAAGCAAATAATATTGAGTAATAAATTCCCTATAAAAAATTGATTAGGGACTCAGATAGCGATAGTAGTTGGCGTTCCAAACGTTACCAGCAATAGCAGCGTTTTGCAGAACAGCTTCGCTTCTTGGCCTATTGGCATAGAAATAAAATTTCAACCGAGAGACACACGTGCGGATGAATAGAAGACTGTACATTATGGACAGGAATGAAAAATTCAGGACAAAATTAAATCGTTTGGCAACTTGGCAAATTTTAGAATGAGCGTTAATAACAATGACTTACTTGGATATATATACCTCCATAGATACAGGAAAAAAAAATACTGTGTTTTTTTCCCGTATCTATCACGCAGTATTCGAATCAACTTAATCATCATCGTAGCAGTAGTACAGTCTTCTCTAATCCATGTAAATTTGTCCGAAGTAGTAACAGCCATATGCCGGTATTGTGGTCGTGCATAATTAATGAATAATGTTTTAGGATGACAATATCGTTGAAATTTTATTCATCGAAACTTTATCCAGATCTGCGTGGTAATCACATAGGAGCAGAATCCTAACTTGAAAATTGTTAGACATGTGCGTACAATTAGATCACATGTTAAGCTTGTTGCGCTCCTTTTCCTTCCATCGCTTGTACAGCACAACTCATTTTTTGTCTATAAACGATGCAACCTAATGTTCAACAATGACCTTGTGATTGCAAGATGACTTCGTTTGTTGTTGTTCACCCCCCGTGGTCGTAATAAGCGTGCCAATGACACCGCCATAGATCGCTTGCACATCACGCACACATTGTTGCTTCTGTTGTATAAGCCTGGCCATGTCTCCGTGTTGCCCTTCTTTCGCCATCCCCTACTTATCAATTTATCCAGCGCCTTGGCGTCAATGCATTTGCATAATATAGATCATGTATAATGCATGCCTGAAGCATCAGTGCCAATATTAGTAATTATGTCGGCTTGCAGAGCTGCCATACGAGCATGTATATATACCCATGTTTTATACATACACAGCAAGAACATAAACGTGCGGTAGCAGGACGCCGGTAAACTACTAAAAATATGTTGCATCCCATCAACAAAGGCGACAACGACTTCCAGGCTTGTCTTTTAGGCTTCCTGAGCTTCATATGGTCCTTCCTGTTATCCTCGGTGCCGCTTAATAGGGCTCTGTTTCAATACTTCAGGCAAAGCAAAGAATCCACTTACTCAAGGTAGAAGAGCCCGTTGCCAAACAGTGCAGAAGGTACTGCGCTCATTTCATAGGTGTTTTGTAAGTGGGGGAGGCTGTGATGTTGCTTCACGGTTTCCGTAGTAGGTTTGTGAGGGACTCCAGAGCTCGACAACGAGCTATGATACAGGTTGAAAATCCCTCAAAAGTTAAAAGGCTGTTAAACTGTTGCTTGGCATTTTTTTAGTTATAACCTCGTGTGGCAGTTCTTCAGATATTCCAGTATCGTAAACTACCTGTATTGCCTTGCAAAGGCTTTTCATATCGCGAAACCTCGTAGGTCGTCGAAATTTTCTGCTTCAGAGTAACACCCTATATGTGTTATATTCCATGCTGCACAACCTGGTTCTCATAAAAATACTGTGATTCATCAAATCGGATAAAAGTAAGTTAATCTTTCAGGAAGAAAAACTAGCCAAGTATAGGGCAATTCAACGACAGCCGAATAGAGCAAGGCCCGATTCGTTGTAATGTTTGTGCATGCTAAGCTCTGTAAAGAATGACTACATTATAATGAGAATCGCACAAACGTAAAAACATAACTAGAGGTGATCATAAACACGAGGTATCTTATGGCTGAATCAACTTTTCTGTTGCCCTTGTCACTGCTCTCTTGTTGACAATTGAATGATGTTCGCTTAGCGATTATTTCTACGAAGATATGGCCGCGCCTTAGAGAAGAATTTCAAAAGGGCCGTCGGGTATCGTCTCTGCCACGCCCTTTATCAAGAACGTGTCCATTTTACGTCGGACATGATTATCTCTCATGCTATTGTCGGAGCAGAAGAACTCGACACCGCATCAATTTGCCAACGAGACAGTATCCTGAAGCTCTCATGCCAGACAAAGCAGTTTGAGATTTATGTGAAAAAAGAATATATCTCATTTGAAAATATTATTTACACGTTTAGAAAGGATTTGTGATTTCAAAATTTATAATGAATTTTGATAGCCATGCAGTGTCGAGGTAAAAGTCTAAATGGATAAAATGCCTGTTATCGCCACTACGCCTAGGACTCAAATATGGTTGCAAATGTGTCAGAAGTTTGTGAGGTAGCTAGTAGTTATATCGTCTGATAGAATTATGGTCTTGAAGATACGTTAGCGTGCATATGGTTATCCACCGTCGTTATCATACTTACAGGTATTGAGTTGAAACGTATTCAATTAATTTTCACGCATTTACTTAGTGATATAATGCTTTCAAATGACAACCTCAAACAAGTTGTGCGTTCTTTCCAAGTCCTGTAGTGAAAATGTGAATCTTGCAGTTTAGCGAGATCGTTTGTTTGCTCACTGGAGCCACGGTGGGCTATTAGAAGCACAACAGTAAGCTCCGCATTGTACCTAGAGCTCTGCAACGGCGACCCTAGTAGATACTATCTGCTTAGGGAACGGGCTATCCGATGGGCGCCCGGGGAAAACCGAATGCAGTCCATGGTGTACTGAAGAATGGGGGCTTATGGTTGGGATGGTGGTATCCTTTAGTTGAAGCAGTTTGTCAAAACGCGCATTTATTGGACATCCATTGGACAGAATGGGCCATTCGCCTGACTGCCGGGCAGCAGCTTCAGGGTGGTCTCGTCAAATCTCGTGCTTCTTCGAGCTTCAACCAGCCTCTGTACCCCCAAGAGAATCACGCAGGCGGCGCTACCCCGGCAGTACCCTGTGTCAGTACCCGGCACGCGGCTCGACACCCGTTACAGTCGGGAAACTTTTCGGCTATGAGAAGACGGCCTGCCGCCACCGACATCCGCACTGTGGCCTGCCTACACCCACACATACACAACGTACCCTTATGACCCGCCTCTTTCAGACTCGCACCGTATCTGCCGCCTGATGTCGCACTCTGGCGTTTACCGCTTACCATCCGCCGTCCGTTTGCTTGCCATACTCGCCAAAAGGCGCCGTGCGTCCCATCCCGATGGCCAATATCAAAAGTAGGAGCGCCAGATGCTAGGTCGATTTAAAGTGTCTGCATGCCTCCCAGCACCTTACGTCAGCGTCGGCCCTATTCGGTCCCGTACTGCCCTCTTTAGCCTTCGCCTTTTGCTTTTTACCCCATCTGTTCCCACAGATCTTCCCTTGACCTGACCCTGCGTGAAGTTCTCCATCGAACGTCACAACATCGCCTGTGTGCTGCCTCCCGTCCTGTGGTTGAGAGACCGTTCTGTACGCATAAAAGCAATCACTGCAAGTGGAGAGACAACGAAAGGAACAACCAAGTAACAGGATAAGACTCCGTGGCCGTTTCTGTCCATCTGCGTGGATCATTATAGCACCATTATTGCTACTACTGTTCCTTACAGGATGTGGCTAAAACATGAAAAGGAAAACCTTTCCCTGGCACTACCTTTTAAAAAAAATCGTTCTTTAGTTTTCTCATGAGTTACGTTTGTGACTCATCTCTAGTATGCATTGCGCTAGCCTGTGCCAGCCAAGACGAGTTCGATGGTTCTACACAACTGTTTAATAAAATGTGTATCACGATTGTAAAACTCAAGGTGCGGCTTGTCGAAGGTAGTAAACAGGTCTTATAATATTGCACGTTCTAAGTGGACAAAAAATAGAATGAGTGCTTGACTAGGCCTTGCTTATTTTCATGTAGGAAATTACGAAGTATTCCAAGTATACGGCAGAGTGTACAAGTGAATATTCATTTACTTGTGCTATCTAAATCTGTTTGTTGTAGAAGTTCAGCACTGGCTCCTCAAGAACAATGCCGATTCTAGCGACGGCTGTACTAAGCAAACTAACCAGAGCAACGGGCATTTAAGCCTAGAAAAGCTGACACCCTGATCGTCTCTCCAATAACCTATGTCACGGCTAGAACACTCGTGTAATAACAGCCACAAGAAGCGCCTTCCTGCCACAAGGCCCGAAGCCGAGTTCCGGCAATGAAGCTCGCTTGGGTCCTGCTTGGCAGACTGTTACCTGAGACTCGAAAAAATCCCATAGCCGACTGGAGGTATGACCACTAACAAAACAAAACAAACCGAAGCACTGGGTATTATGGACCTGTGTAAATCTAATAGATGCTATAGTAGACACATGCATAAGCGGCCACCACGAGTGCAGCTTTCACTGTTTCGATTCTATTGCTTTTTCTAAACTTGTCAGAAACGAAAGTAATGAAGCAATGTTAATGTTTCATTTACACGGATACGTGTATATATATATATATACGACATAAACGCTGAGCCGAGCTCAAACCGGAAAAATCAACAGCACCCTTCTCTGGAGCAGATATCCCTATAGATGGTCTACTTCTTTTTCCTTTTTTTCGCAGCAGAAATGGGTCTGTTCACACTTTTACTTTCCCGAAAAATAAGCGGTTACTATTCGACGACCCTCAGCCGCCCGCAATTTCTTCGTATAATGCTATTGCCGTCAGCGACACTCCTGAAAGCGCCGTTCGTCCTGCTGCTGCTTTTGCACTATGGTGCCCATCTCGGACGGCGTCGGTTGAGCTTAGTCCGGATACGACCCGACGGAAGTTTCATTTAAGATTAGACTTATTGCCTCGGTACGAGCTCTCACTATCCTATAACGTTTCCGGCCGGTTTTACCGTCTCACAGAGACTAACTTTTGCGATGTTCTTATAGCGAAACCGGGCGCAATCGCTTGGCAGACGGGGCGCGCCGCTTGACTGAAACTAACTTCCGCCGCTACTGCTGCCGCTGCAATGGTGTCAGCATTAATAGCCCCCCTCAACGTCCGACCAACGGGTCGACACCAGTGAACTCTAATGCAAACGCTATCGCAAACTTACTTCTGAAATCGCTGCCTGCTACTTGACTATAATACACAGCGAATAGCGATCCCGCAGGCACTTCACGCACCCGCGTGACACAGCCATTTTTAAGGGAAATCGGCCGGCTTCCTTGTGTTGTGGTTACCGACACAACACCCGATGATTTTTCCTGCTTTGCTTTGATGCTCTGCTTTGATGGTAAGTAAACATAATTGTTATATATATTTCTTCTATAAAGCCTTGTTTATGCATGTTTACGATAGTTCATATATGTATATATACAGTCTGTCTATAGACAGTTTCTTCAAAAAAGTGATTTGTATGCATTATTTGCGCGGCCTCGCTTACGTTATGCCTGTTTCCATTCTTCTTAGCTAATCAAATGTGTCCAAGTTTTTCATATAAGGAGTGCCTGTTACTTCTATAGATGAGTAGGCGGGAATGCTAGCTGTTGCAGGCCTTCTGGCGCGACCGGCCGACGTTGTGGGGCTGCAGCAGCAGCAGTCGTACCAGCAATAACATTGCTGCCGCCAATGTTAAAATCCATAACCCTTTTACTTTCCCTTCCCCGCTTCTATTTTGAACATGTTCACAGACATAAGGCTTGCCACAATAGAAAAAATCGAAACAAAAGGCATTCACGGCTCAAACCCAGCCTCTGGTAGTGCACTTCGATCTGACGTAAAGTCGAGGGACGTCCATCGAGTAAGGCCACCATGGCTTGCCTAACAGTTTGCTGGTAAACAAGTTCAGCAACGGGTGATCGTACAGACAAACTAACCAGAGCCACGTGAAAATAAGACAAAATACTAACCTGTCATAAAAATAACAGTACTGTAAAGGGACAAAAAAAAAAAAGGAAAATGAGAACATTTTGAAATCCTTTTGAAAATCTTTTTTCTACCCGTTTTATCATGAGCGAGTCGTGGGCGAAGTCCGAGTTAAAAGACTAAGAAAAAACTGTCCCATATTCGTAAAGTGAACAAGGGAATAACGAGCGTAACACGACGTCGCATTGTAGTGAATGCAATTTCGTGCTGCTACTGGCTTCGCTACTTAGTTGGTCGAATCTATGTCTGTTAGCAGCTCATGCGATAACTAAGTACGGGAACTACTCAGAGACGCGGCTGGGAACAGCAAAAAGGCTCGTTTTAGAGGAAAGGGAGGAACGTGTGCAACCAAACTTAACGACGTTGCCGGCAGTTCGCGAACCACTGTCCCGTTTGGAACCGACCTCCTAGATCAAAAGAAGGACTTCGCCAGCGACTGCCTGGCGAACTAGCAGATTGGTCTCGTATTTGGGAGGAAGGTTCTGGGTTGCACGGACGCTGCGGTTGCTGTTGGTGATGGACGCCGGGAGTGGCGCTGGTGACGGTGGTAATATTGGCGGTGAGGTTGGGGCAATGATCTGTAAAGTTGGAATTGGCGCGATTCTCCTTTCTCCGTTTATCTTTGTCACTCTCTTATCCACTTCGATTTTCTCTCTCTCTCACGTCGACTTCTGTTCTTCGGCTAGTGCAGCGTGTTGACTGGCATCGCCGGCGATCTGCGATACGCTGCGGCCGCCATCACAGCCTCTGGCTTTCGAGGAAAAGTTGTAGGCGGCGTGCGGTCCCTTTCAGCGACTCCGTGGTGACAGCGGAGGCTCGGGGAGCACTGGTGGCACTGCCTTCCGTTATCCACTTGACTCCCCACCTCGTTCGCTCGCCTGCCCTCTTTTCGCATAAGGGGTGATCGGCCAAAGCATCAGGAGTTCCGAACGACCAGGGAGACAACTTTGAATTAGAGTTAAGGCAAAACGGATTTTGGCAAGCAAAAAGGCAAGAACGAACAACCATTCTTACGTTGGCGGGAAGAATGAGAGCGGCTGCCATACGAGAAGTTCTTTCTTCTCTCCCAGTCGGCTGCCTTCGACTTGGACTGCCCCTGTTCGGCTTTAGCTGCGGGTATGCTAGTCTGATAGCTTCGGCAGACCTGCGAACGACCGAGCAGGTGGACCTCCTAGCCCTCTCGCCATGCCTATGCCTGAATTACCACCGTCCCACCCTAGTTTGTGTGCCATCGGTTACATGCACACGCTGCAAGCCAACGGTAGCAGCAGCAGCAGCAGCAGCAATAGCAGCCCATACATACCCCATTCGATTTCTGACTCCTCACCTTCCTGTGCCTTAGCCTTCGTTGCCCAACGGAATGGAGTATCGCCAATATATTATTTTTCTTGCCGGTTAGATTCGTTACCATTGCAAACACCAGCTTCGCGACCACGAGCATCAGCGGCAGTCGGATTCAATACAAACAAGTGGCCACTTACTGCTGGATATGGAAGCGAAGGGTCGGTTGTAATTGTACCGAAGTGCTATATCCGGACCAATGACGCCATTACGGTAACTATGTCTACCGAGTGGACATGCCAACGAATGAACGCACGAATCAAGAAAGAAGCGGACAAACGAAGAGGACCAACAAGGACTAGGTGAGGAAGACGAAAACGACAAATAGCAGGGTGTCTTTGCGAGTTTAATAGCAGCGGGAGCATTGTGCGATGAAACTAAAAAACCGGGTAAGCGGAAGGCTGCGGCGAATGATTGGCCGCAGTTAACGCTTCTCAATGGTACAGGCCAGCGGCAGAGTCCTGAAGTCAGTGGTGTTGACCAAGCAGTGGCCACAACAGGATGAACCCCTTTCAGCTTAGTCGTGGTTCTACCTCCCATCCTCTATCTACCGTCTGCATCCAACCTCCCCCGCGAATGTATATCAACACACTTTTGTCGTTGTCGTCGTTACCATTGCAGTCGGTGCCGCCCCTGCCTGAAGCGGAATCACAACTTCCTTTATTCCCATAGTTTTTCTTTTCCTCGGTTGACTTACTGATTCATTGGCCTGTCAGCGCCGTTTAAGCAGAGGAAAGTTGGAGCCCCGCAAGCAAAGCCAGTACCAGCCGCAGCCCCTCTCTGCGAAGTTGACACATTCGTAAGATTCTCAGTCACTCTGCAGCGCAAGCGATCTAGTCGCCTTTCTGGGGAAGCAGCGAGAAACAAGCGAACAGGCGGGCTTGTCGCGGAGTGGTGAAGCAGATCCCATGAAACAACCAGCCACAAAATTACTCTAAAAGCAAAATCTAATTTAGCGGATAGCTGATCTAACATCGCTATACACGGTGCTGAGACTGCAGCTGCTGGTATAAGGGCGGCCATGCCAGTTGACACGACCGCTACCGCTAGTCAAGCTGCTGCCGCTGTTTGTAACGCTGCTATCGTATCTTCTGTTGCTGTTGTTGCGTGAAAAGATTGGCGAAAGCTCTACTTTCTCGTGCGGAGAGGTAGGCCATTAATCTGAGGAGAGCAGTGAGAATAAGTCGACGTCCATGTCAAGCCCAGATCAGATAAGAGATAGCCGCCTGTTGGCAAGCAACTCGAACACATCTGAACCATGGCAGCTAGCACAGCGCGGCTGGGCAGCATCGCAGCACCGCAGTCCCAACAGAACCGAACTTGCAAGCGTAGCGCAGAAGGACTCAACTTCAGCACTATTTGGAAACGTCGTCTTGGATTGCTGCTGTGACTACAATAGCAATGATGTTGACTGAGGCGATATCGTTGAGGGGAACGGGCTCTGAAGAGGTCAATGAGAACGGTCACAGACGCTTAGTCAGGAAGATCAGCGATAAAAGCAGCGGGCGTGCCAGCAGGGCTAGTGAGAGCAGAGTCGTCAGGCGAGGAGACCAGAAGGAGCTAAGGGCGGCAGAATGCAAGCAGGAGAAGACTTCTTGGATAGCTACGACCGCTGCTTGTGCTGCTGCTGCTGCTGCCGCTTCAACAACAGCTAACAGCTCGCCTAGTAGACAGCCAAGCAGATAAGTATTTTGGTGGTATTCAAGCCTCATTTGAAGTCTATCTCGGGTAGATCAATGCGATGTCATTAACAGACTGACCAATCAACCAGCCCCTGTGGCGGCAACGAGTAGAGCCTCGATGTCGGTGGTATTGGTGTTTACAGCCGTGGCGCTGATGGTCGAATGCTAAGACGGAGACAAAGGCTATTCAGAAGAACTAGTACTGGCAAAAAGATAATAAAGAGAGTGAAAGGGAGGGATAGAAGAGGTAATATTACTGACTGCCACCGTTCATTGTTTCTCCGTTCTGGAGAGCCTCCGACACCGCCAAATCTGACTGGCTCATGCCCATGTTTCTCCCTTCTCCGCGCTACAGAGAAGTGCTTACGCGTCGCTTCCGCCTGTCGGATAGTGGAGCTACCAATAGCTAAGTGAGGAACTCAACGACAGTGGTGCCAGTGGTATTAGTTGAAGAGTAAGACAGGACACCTCGATTCGCCAATGAGCCCCAGCGTCTCTCTCTGTTTCACTATCGTTCACTCGTTTGAGGACTGCTTAGTGCTCATTCCCGACGCTTTTCTCTGTCTAGACCCGATCACTGGAGTACGAACTATCGGCTGAGGCGCTCCGCCTCTGCCTGCCTTTGCCCCTACTTGCGCCCGGGCGCGCTACGAGATGAACGCACCGTTGTGCGGCTGCAGAGGGGCCCATCAGTCAGCTTCCACCGCCACATACAAAGCAAAGTCCACGAGGTCAGTGGAGGATCATTCATCGTTCACAATTTCTTTGTCGCTAAAACCAACGGAGCAGCAAAACTAGTGGGACGGCCATGGATAATCGGAACACCGCTTCTGCTTCTTCACGGAGGGTTGACTGGTCGGTGGGGGATTGGTCTGACGATCAGAAGCCGGCCGAGGCAGTAAGGATATATTCAGGGCTGCCACAAGGATTTCGGAACTGAAATTAGGACCTTGAGGAACACAGAGAAAAGCGAGCGTAGGTGAAGCTGTGTTGCAGAGAGCAATAGAGATGAGTGTTTTTAATTGTGCGCCCTTATGTCTCCTGCTGCTGCTGCTGTTTCTTCTTCTTCTAGTGCCGCTGTCGCTTGTGACGCCGACCCTCGCTTTCGCCTGGATTTCCAGCGCATTGCGCATGCTTTACACTCAACAACGCTTATCTTACGCAAGCAAACCACCATCTTTTTTTCTAATTGCTGCCCGACGGGGCGCCATCACCCATTTTTAGTGGCGTGGCCACGGCTCTTCGTATATGCGTATCGCTCGGTCTTTGCTATTGTAACATAGTGCCACTGCAGTCAGAGCAGTAGTGAAGCATGCGTTCCTATCCCCGTACGACCACTCTCTATACGCACAGCATCGTATAGAGTTCTGCCAACGAGCAGCGTCTTATCTGTGTGTCTTTATTTAGCATTATAAGTACGATGTGACGATGTCAGCTTCCTGATTAGAAAATGAAGCAAAGAAGCTAGGACCCTTGGATTGAAAGGCTCTTACTTTTTTTTTTACCAAACAAGTAGTTACAACAAGTTTTAAGCAAATCACCTTGCAGTTGAATACAGAATTGATTAATTAGTTGGTTCGTAGACATCGGATTGTGTATGAAAGTACGTTCGAGGGCTATTCAAAGGACAGATGTTCTATTCTGTTCACTAAGAGGTGAACTCTACTCTACCCGTCGATAACGGACCCTACATTTATAATACAATTCGCCATTAGTTGTTCCTTATTGTACTGTTACGAAGCGGAGTCTAATTGAAGCCATAATCATATTGAAGAGGTGTTAAATGAATGAATGCTATATGTGACTGACCCAATCGAAGATGACCTTATTTGAAACGAGGTCATTTCTTCAAGGAGGTATTATAGCTATATCCTGATTGAGTTGAGATGCTGTTTATTGCTATGTGAACGATAGTGCCATTGAAATATCAGTGTTGTCATTCACGATCGATCCAAGCACCTTCACCAGTCCGCTCACTTCAGACGTGTGTACTTTTGATGATGCACAAACCATCTGTCACTCGAACCTGTTACTAAAGCTAAATGAATAATGAGAGCCATCCTTTTTAAAATACACCTTTACCCTGCCGCATCCTCGACTTCGAACTTTTAGCTTCAATAGATTAGTTCAGATCTTGATCTTTCTTGCAGAAGACTTGACCAATATTATCAGAGTAAACGGTAGCAGACGCCATTGAACGACTGAATGATTCGATGTATTTTTATTCTTGTTTGTATATTAACATAAACATATATCGAATTTACTAAGTGCGGCAAGCTGAATGGCGTAACACTCGTTTCATTGTCTTGTTTACTGCGCATCAATTTGGTAGCACTGATATGAAGAGCAGACCATAATAAATGGATCGCTCAAAACCATAGCATTTTACGGCCTAACCCAGGCGAACGTAGAACGAGAAAAGGCTTGAGACAATCAACGACATTACATAAGATCCGCACGTAATCGTCTAATAGTAATGCAGTAATAACATGTACCCCAGTGGCAACTGGACGGACGATTGTCGTTCAATAGATCTATTCGTATTTTCTAGCAGACATCTCCCACGCGCCGACTCTGGCCTTTATTTCTTCGTCCCTTCGTTCTTTCTATCGTTTCGCTCGTCCAGCTGTACATATACATAAGTATATGTACAGCTGGACGTACACATATACATGTAGAAGAAATCAAGCACTGACCTTCGATGCAGGCAACAGGATCTGCTACTGTAATACCTCTCAAATAGATAACCTTATCTGTGCGATCAACGGGCTAATAGAAATCGGCGAAAACAAAACGGCGGGGGGCTGGAGCAGCCAAAACAACGACAGAAAAAATTTCAGACACGAGTAGGTAGCACTAGCTAAAACACATCTGACCCTGGGGGGTTATTAAATAAACCACTGATCATGTGATCGGCACGCTAATTTTCCATAGTGATATGGCATAATTTAGAAATCAATGGCTTCAGCAAGGGCTGTACGAGCAGTAGCGATAACAGCATAAGCAACAGTTGCCATGCTCGATCTGGCAACGGCTTCACTATCGCGTACTCACCACGCCAATTCGGTGCAAGTTTCCAGACGATGCAGCAGGTCGTGATTAAAATGAACTAGTCTTAGTTTGTGCGGTTGCCTGAATCCGATCTAGGCTTCTGCTAAGCCACGGTTGACCCAGTCGTAAATGTGTCAAATTAGACAAAGCACGCAATCCGTAATCATACGCCTATACGTATACGCACTTTATGGAGGCTTTCGACTTTTACGATAGACCTATTCGAAAGTAATAGATTTCTCGAATAGAACGAAATACAGCAAGGTGTTATTATCGTTTGACTTAGTAGTTTCGATGGCGGAGAACATCATCTCTACTACTAGTACGCTAAGTGGCATGTACAACAATATGAGCGTTTTTCGGAAAGTAGCTATAGATTATTTCTATCAGCGGATAACGCGCAGCCAGTTATTAAATCAAAAGCCCCTTGACCCAATTAAAGCAGTGTCGTATTCACAGGATGCTTTCGTGTTTAAGATTATCATACCGTTTGACGTTTGTATTAGGCAGGGTACAATCAAACATATGCATAACATTGCATTGTGAATAGGAAGTTAGCTATGGCTTGTAGCACTATTGACATAACATGTTATTTTGAAAAAATACCATCATGGCTCCCAATTGTAAAACGCCTCTTGGACGACACCTATTCTTCGTCATAAATATGTGAGGAGAAATGTGCTCTCTGCATACATTAGGGGTCGTATATTGTATTTATTCATTCATGGCTAAGGAATGAATAAATACAAATTCCATATCTTCCATATGAGTATTTCCGAAGACACGCTTCAAAACCAGGGCAATTTGACGGTAGGGTGTCAAGGACTCGTGTTTGATAATCATATAACACACGTCCTTGTTAGGCACACGGCCTAAGTGGCCGCGTCACATTTTAACTTACGATATATTGATCGTTTCATATTTGACAGTGTGATAATTCAAACCAGTGAACATTCGCCATTTGAGGCCTCTCGTAGCATCAGTTTACCATATGAGGGCATTGTCGTCTCAGAGAGAAAGAGAGTAAAACAGGAAGAGCGCGAAACAGGGAAAACCACACAGTACGGTACCAGGCCATCGTGAGCAGAGGAGCCTGTTCGTTCAAACCGCAAAGTTCTTCTGGCCGGAGGGCCACGGAATTCCCGCGGGAGAAAAGAGCATGTCACGACGTTCTAGAGCGTGTCGTGGGGGATATAATAGACGCGAGACACAGGCAAGCGGATGGCGGGGAGCGGTCGCTTCAGGATGGAAGCCATTCTGAATAGCAGGACCGCTGTGTTTCGTAGCCCTCTAGGGCCATGAAAGAAGGGACATAAAGACAACCTCGCAATGAAAACCACGTACGCACATCCTGCGGCGGCCGCCCGCTTGCCTGTTTGCCGGCGTGACCACGCATGATGACGCATTGCAGGGCAGACCTGCGCTCTTTGAGCAGGACGTCGGTATAAGGAGACAACCAACGACAACAAGGCAAAATGCTAGCTCGACGCCGACTTGAAACAGTCGCCGAATCTCTTCTCTCAGCGGGTGAAGCCTTCTCTAAATGCTAGCGTTGCTTAAGCAAGCCGTCAGAACGACGCCTTTAAAATATAGCCATGAAAACACCAACTATGGCCGGATGATGGCCCATGGCGGCGGTAGCACCAGCCTCTAAACATCGCTTTTCGCAGAACAAACCAAGGATGGGTCAAAAGCAGCCGAAGGGTGCGACCCAGTTGAGACCTCTGCCATTTCTGCAGGATGTGTCTAATTACTCTTTTACATTCTATGGGGTGAGCCGGCCGACCAAAGCACTGTAGTGGACGGGCTGCAGTAGCGGGGGGGGGGGGGGGGGTGACGGTAGCAACAACAGTGGTATGAGTACTGTGCAGCACCAGCAGTATGACAACGACGGTGATAATGATAGAGAATGATGAATCTGAGTTTGTTTGAAACTAGCAACCAAGCCATACTTTTCTAGTCCTTACACTGCGCTATGTTAGTAGTGCCTTTTGAGACTCCACCTCGTCTGACTCTCTCCCCATTCTGCGGTCTTGGCCACCATCTGGCGGCAGCAGCAACAGCAGAGGAGCTAGCAGTGAGTGCTGACGACTTCCATACTTTTAGTCTCGCTTGGAGGCCAACTCTGGCCTGGCTTAGTTGCGCAGGCAGGCATGTCTGGTGAACGTGCTTTCTAACGGGCGTCACCGTGCTGGGTGAACTCAGCCATGCCACGTATGAGAACAGGCAAAATTTGTGGTGGGTCAACATGCTTACAAGTTAATGAGGCTTAAGGATCGCAGACGATGCGACTAACGTTACTGCTGCCTACCGTCCAGTTGGCCTCAACTACTGCAGCGCTGCCCTAAACCGCTTCGCTTCTTTCTTTACCAAGTATCCATTGTTATCCAACAGCAGGCAAGGTTAAATCTGCCACTGCAACTACTAGTTCCACCAGCTGCCCAGCGGGCAAAACCAGCAATGCAATAATGGTCACAACTCCAATAGCAGCGGCAAGAAGAAAAACCCGACATTAGCTTTAGGGCTGCCACCGTTGCTACTTCACGAAGTCGGAGCGGTGGACAACAGACATACTTCGACTGTGCTCAAGCCATGCAAATGCAGATCTATGCTGTACTCTTTGAGGAAGTAGTTCTTTGCATTGCCTACCGCCTTTTATGGATCACCATTGTAATGGCCCCTAAACCGCCGGCTTTTTTTGACCAAGACGAGGAAAGCAATGAGAAAAACAAAGAACGTCTGTCTCTCCCCGCTTGATATAGCAATATTAAGGGCGCGTGCGTGCACCGGCCTGTCGTTCGTCGTTACTTAATGATGAATTGCTTTTGAGCAAACAGGGGTCAGCGGTAACAGCAGTGGCCACGGCGGAAAAAATATATTATGCTGATAGCTGAGCGATTTTATAATACGGCGTACATCTTGTTTGGCATGCGCCACCCTGATGGTTTAGTTTGACATCACCCTTGCAGAAAGCGATATAATTCCTTTTTCTTAATAATGATAGGTCGGTCAGTTGATTTTTGTCTGTGCATGCAAACAGTACTAATGTATAAATGTGCATGCCTGTGTATGTATTTACAGGGACGGAAATGAGACAAGAGTGGGCTTAATTTCATGGCCTCAAGAATCGTCCACTCGTAGTAGGTGTTTCCATTTTGAATTCTCTAATCGATTTGGCGAGGCATCTAGTATCCCGGGGTAAAGGTTCTCTCAGTTCTCTCACTTAATCCCGTCATTTCTTTGCTCCGTCTCAGCTACTATTTCTTTTCTGGTATATCCAATCTCGCCGCTGACCACTCTATCGTTCTTCATAGTAATCTTGTTGAACTATCTTTCAGCTTTGCAGGGACCTCTGTTCTCGCCAGCAGCTAGCTAGAACAGAGCAAAACAGGAATCGACTTTGCCAAATAATAATAATAATAGAAAGTCGTTCAAACAGGCTGACCGTTTGCCACCACTTATTAGAGCTATACAACCCACGACTTTTGTAAGGAACCTTGTCGAACGAGTGGTCGGTGAAAACGAGAAAGAATGCTACCAATCCAGTGGTTCACTGCTCATCGTCCGAACTTGGGCGTCATCTTCGTCGCCGAATACGCGGATCTCACTGTGCTACAGACAATAGCAGCAGTAAAACCAGCTGAGGGCAGCAGCACTTCTGTGGCCCCGTTCAGCAGTTTTGGTTTGTGGCGTTTCTGTTCCGCTCGTAGTCATTAGATATCGGAGAAATGATCGAAGCCGAACTCTTTACAGCGATTCACCGGCTTTCGCCGCCGCCGCTGCTTATGCAGTATGTGGCGTCCAATGTAAGAACAAGTAAACGAACGTTCGCCTGCTCGTTCTTTCGTCTACTTACGGTAACAGCCTCCAGGGAAGACGTAGTGTTAGGGGGTAAAGGGAGAAGAGGCATGCCACGGCTAACCAAATCGAATTTTGCGTTGCAGCAAGCTGGTAATTGTTAGTAGTTGGTGACAATTGAGCCATAGCCCTCCCCCTCGATGAAGTTCCCAATACTTGCAACTTGAAAGGCGTATCGACTGTGTGGGGTGGTAAATGTTGGGCTGTATCTGCTTGTGCCTGTACCCCCCACCTTCTACGGGTATATGGTGTAACAGCGTGTGTCGATGCGTATGTGTGGGTTCCCTGTGTCAGTGTTGTTGCGAGCTTCGTGGCCGCTCTCTCGTGCCCGCTGCTACCGCCGCCGCCAAAGAGCGGAAGCATTTCTGCCGGAAAAACGGCCGGATGAGGGTGTGAACGGTGGCTTCCGGTGAACGAAACGATGAGCTCACCACTATTAGCACTAGCAGCACTAGCAATAGGGGCTCTGTCTCAACCCGGCGCGACTTGACAGGCACTTCCTTGAACGGGGGCTTTAGGGCGACGTAAGGAAAAGTCATGGGGTTACCGATTATAGGGAACATTTTGCGACAAGGCGATGTAGCCGTCGATGTTGCTGCGGCGGCGGTAGGCCGTAAGCAGTTGCTCGGTTAGAAAAGAGATAAAAAGGTCTTGGCCAGCTCATCGGTCGGTGGCAGCAGGCAGCGCCGCGTATCGAATGTCAAACAGTAGAAAAGACGATCAAAAGCTGAGGAAACACCGACCATATGACAACGTAGCTAGGCAAGGAAAAGCGAAAAGGAGAGTACGAGGTTCTAGCGCGAGCTTGAAAGCCATGGCGGTAGCCGAAATAGCTGCTCAAAGGTGACAGTATAAGGAAGAAATAGTCCAACGAGTAGAATTCCGGCCGCGTTGCAAAGTTGTGAGAAAACTTCGGCAGCAGAAAGAATCGTTTCTTTTAGTAGACGAAGGGCGTTAGATAACGCGTGTCCTTTTTGTCGTCCCCTTACCCCTTGCCACGTGAATAGGCAGATGGATGAACCAGGGCCTAGGCGAAGCACTCAAGAGGACGGAGAAAACATGAATCGTTAAGCTCGCAAATACGGATAAACGAGCATGCATGAAACGGTGAGGTACCACAATAAGGTTTAAGTACGTATGTACCCTATGGCGAATGCACAGCCCAACTAACTGGAGAGTTGCGTATGTACACGGGTGCGGTCGCACATACGCACGATCTGCACGTACAGCGAGCGTGCTGGACCAGGCTGCGTCGGCCGGCCAGTTTCGACTGGCGATGAGTGCAGGTGTCAAGGCAAGCAGACCGGACATTCGCAGAAGCGTGGAAAATCAACAGAAGAACGGCAACGGAATATTGATAAATCATCGACAACTACACCCAATGTACATGTACACACGGTAGGTCGGCACACAGAGACAAGAAAATTTTCTGCACATGCTTAGCTATACCCGCCAGTGAAAGGCTGGGCTTTCGAAACGTGGCCATTTGTCATGAATACGATTGAAAAAACCGCTGCGATGTAACCAAATTGTAATACGTGTTGTCGCCGGAAGGCTTAAACCGCATTCCGAAGAATACTGCTAATCCATATTTGAAAGCGATAACAAAGCGGCGCGGCTAGAAAATATGCGTAACTAAATACGTATTATTCACGCTGATAACTAGATTCAATAGATGAAAATTAAAGTTACCAAGAAAGGGCAAGTTGAAAAGAATTATTGGATATTCCGGGCTGTATGAACCCTGAAACGAACTTTTCTGTAATGTTACGATTGGATATGCTATGATTTGCCTAACGGAAAGCATGCGTTAATGTCTTGCGGTATTCGATATTTTATACAATATTTCTACTTCGTATCGATGGTTTTTCACAGATTGAAGCACAATCGCAGTTTTGTTACAGTTTTACATACACTTTGCACAGGCTCGCCAATGTCCTTGTCTCATTATATAAGGTGCTTTACTCGCATGGACCAGTAGGATCATATTGGCACATTTGTACGTCTCATATAATACTTGCACCCACTAGCTGTCAACAGTTGGACAAACTTCCCCAAATGTATAGCTGTTACATAACACCATCTCGGACAGCTAACACGGAAGGCACTGAAACATCCAATCGCACATCCTGATAGCATCGGAAGGAAGGTCGATATATGAGAGCCAGATAGGACGATGGTGGCTGCCTGATAACGTGGTCTGATAGGCATCGTGACGAATCGTGCCGAACTCCAGTAGAAATCAACAAGAACAGCAGCAGCAGCAGCAGCATCAGCGTAAAAAGAAAATATGAAGATTGTTGATAGACAGGCGATAGACAGATTGCTACTGCCTATGTAGTTTTCGTGTACTCACCCGCTCGACGTTGGGCAGGCTCCACGTAATGGACATTGACAGTCCCGAGAGTCGAGAACAGCCGGTAAACCAAGCTACCGAGCAACTACCTAATACCGTTACTCAAACTACTCAAGCAGTGACGAGATGCATTAGCACATGCTATGCTTTTCCTCTAATTATATTATCCTTGTGGGGAATGAGAGAATATCAACGCCGTTATGGTGGTGCGCACAATTCACTAGAATGGGAATCTTTCCCTTATACTAAACACAACCAAAACAGAGATAAATAGTACATAATAATAATCAATTACAGTGAATGTCTTCTCAAATGTAGTGTAGAAATGGGGAGAGTTGAGTAAGACATCAGTATTCCGTTGCGAGCAAAAAAGGTTTCCCGTTAAGCAGAAACTACGTTAATAAGTGAGATAAGTTGCTCCAACTATAAGTTTACTTGCTCCCCAAGTTTAAATTCATTTTTCCTATTCGACCTGAATATATTTGACCCTAAGCCTGCTTTCATACTCGTCCCGCCGTATATGGCGACCATTTAGATCACATGTTCTCACTTCCCTTAATAGGACGCGTTTAAGTGTGTAGACAAAAGCTGTATAAATACGATATGTAAATAGAGCGTAACCCTTGCGCTTCTTCCTCCTCTTGCCAACCTTACCTAAAAAAGCAGGACCTAGAAAGGATTCTATAACAACTCTACTTACATACATTTTGAATTATTTATTATTAATGTAAGCAATACGTACAGTCTAATAGCACTCTTTGTCTTCTGGACTGCAGTTTCCATGAATACGATCGAATACGGTCAAGGGCTAGGTCTGCTAACCATGAACGTCTGGCTCGGACATAGGGAACGTCTGATTTGTATATTTCGTTCACGCTCGATCGAACGCACATGGCTGCAGTTAAACGTGTTACATATGCGACGTTGGAGGATCAATTGCTGTTATTAGCACTATAGTAGTTGGTCCGATTGAAAGGCCTTGGCTCTGACTCCAGATACGTTGGATAAGAACGAAAAACGTGTCTATTCGGTGTAAGAAAGAAAGTTAACTTAAGGCTCAAGTTTGATCCCTGAAAAGTTTCCAGTGACAATATACTAGTGATCATCATAATAACACGAGGCATTGTATATATATATATATATACGAGTATTTCTTGAGGTGCATGCAACTATTCAATCTTGAAGCTGGTTAGACGGTCTTCATGTTATTGTGGCTATTGTCATACGGCTTTTCATTATTACGCCAACAGCCTGGATCGCCTCCATAGATTCTTCAGAATTAGTCCTGCACGTTCAATTTTCGTTAGTGTATTATTGCTTGGGCCCGCATCAAAAGCAGGGTATAGCTATAGCGGCCAGATTGGAATACCTATCGTGAGAGCGCCATCGTCTGCGCCCATAATTACCTATGGCTCTGAATGTTCATTGCCAGAGATCGTTCTTGACTCATGTCAATGAACTTACTCGAAGATCCTTGTTAGTGGATGGCACACCGGGGGCATGTGATTAAAGTCGAATTATCCGTTCAAGCACACAGCACAGATATAGGAACACCGAAAAAATGAACCACTGGATCGATGAATAGAATAAAGCGTTTTCTTTTTTTTTTTTTTAGGTGCTGGCTCGTAAGCCTAAACTTATGTGTGTTTGCTTGATACTTCTTGGCTTGGCCAGTTTTCATTCGTTTCTCCACGAGTACACATATTGATTCTATTGATTATACATTCAGCGCGTGGATTTATTAATCCTGTTTAGTATTTTATTTTTTGAACATGTTAAAAATGTGAGTTTCTTTTTTATCAAAAAATTGTATAAGAATAGTAGCGATCGTATCAAATTTATAAAATTTTGTCAAAAGTGGATTGAACAACAATACTGCATTAGAATTATCTTCTCAATCAGTTGTTTACCTTTATAACGTTAACATTTATAGTCGAACGGTAACGAACTCGTCGGCGGGAGTAGTTGTGTTTAAACCCGTTTCGTCGATACCGGTAAGAGTAAGCTCGCTCTTAGTTGCACGTAACAATCTCGCCGAAGACACCTCGGTGGGTACCCGTTCAGAGGAATCAGTTAACTTGATTTCCGATTCAAGACCCAGTGCCACCATTACGCAGCTATAGTAATACCAATATTTTAATCTGAACAGCCAGGCTAAATGAAGCAAAGCAAATAAAACTTTTGGTCGGTATCAACATAGGACACATTTTTAGAATAGGTGATAATATATTCATCATTGAACTGACATACCGGACAATCGTTGCTGTTTTTACCATGTTAGCTTTATTTTTTCTTAGAAGACATCGTGCTGTCCTTGGAGTCGTTTTACTCAAAAGACGCAGCAAGAGCAAATCATTTCTCCTGACCCCATCATCTATGTATAGGGCATATTAACTAGGTAATGAATACCATTGATAAAAGCAAAGAATAATCGGCTTTTTTAGCGTCACCGTTTTTTCTCACACAAACTTTACCAACCGGTGCATGTTAATGATCCACACTTTTACAATTCACATGGTATAGCGAACTAATTGATAAAGTTACACAAAATCGTTTGTACATTAGTACTTCTTAAGTACAACTTCAAGCATCTGTATTAAATCCTCTTATTAAAATCGTATCATAATACTCACCACCTAAAAATGCCGTCATAAATACGAGCGGGAACAGTGTCCACAGCGAAGTTAGTGGTATCAATACTGATGGGTGATGTTCCGTAGCGTCGCCAAAAAGGCTGGTAAGATTAAAATCATCACCTTTCGAATTGACAAGACTTGCCACCGTTATCGTTGAATCGTCCGTTTGAACATCGCGAACGACGTCTACCGCAGACCGAACTGATGTGGTCATATCTACGTGCGGGAACGTAGTTGTCGAAATCCACTCGGTTGGATCTACGTATGTTGTCATTGTTCCATCGAAATAGTCCACTGCGCCTGACATTCTACAAGGGGTTGCACACGTGTTTATCTCTGATCACGAGCAATGTACCTCTATTTCGGTGCGTCAGTCAGCTAAGCCACCGCAAGAAGCTAATTAATGGTTAGCTGATGGAGCGAATAAGTCAATACACCTATTTTAGCCAGAGAAAGACAACAAAACACAGACACTCGATCTAACTCGATTACAACCACGCGACCCCGAGCACTGTCCGGAGAGACAGAAAGAAACAAAACTAACCGGTTTGTCTCTATTGTTTTTTTGCTGCGGTATAGCAGTGTTATTTCAGCTTTCGCGTTCGAACGGATTGGGGTTCAAAATGAACTCTCCTATTTTTGGAGATAAAGCGAGCGAATGACCAGCGAGTAAGCATGTCGGCAGGAGCGGCATTGGTGGCGCCATCTCGCGTCGAAAATAAAGCCATAACAGAACCGCAAGACGGAAATGGCATCCCAACACACGAACACACACACACATATAGGCAGGAACCGCGTTTCAATGAACCCATCAGTAAATGACTCTTCCAAGAAAAACGAGATGATAGCACGAAAATCGGAGCTTGACTGGAACATGGCGTCGGGACGGCAGACGCTCTCGATTCAGCAAGGAACTAAGCAACAGAGCGACTCAAATGGTGCACCAACAGAAGACAACAAGCTGCTGATGAATACTTTTATGGCTTGCCTGCGCTCACGGAGACTGAACTAATCCGCATTAAACTGCTATTGGGCTTAAGTTAGGAAGTCTAACAACAGATCCAAAAATGCTAGCAGACATGTTGGTCAATTCTATAACTCCCAAATATGAGCTCCATGGCTTTCTATCTCAAATTTATCTTTGATTAGGTTACCCCAGTGTAACGTTACTAAGTTTTCCAATATTATTTTACTGGTAGTTTGCCGACGATTTTAAAGTGACCCATCCGCTACGATGCGCCTCATAAATGTATGCATTGAATATAAATATATATATATAAGACCTACTATTGTTGCCCGCTTTTTGCCAAAAGGGGCGTTATCTATCTCATAACAGAAGATATGTTTGGCTTATATAGGTTAAGAACTGAAAGTACAACTCAATCATTCAAGTGGTTTAAGTGTATATGAACGAGACTCTGTTTCGTAGAGTCCAAAAATTGTCCTTAGTGCATATACATATATTAGCCAAAAGAAATCGAACATTAAACTGTCAGTTGTGTATGAGGAAATAACAGCGGTCTTTGTCTATCTGACAGTGTTTCTGTGTTTGAGCTGCGTCATGTCTGTAGCGTAGCCGCTACCAGACGAACTAAGACGAGCCATGCTTATAGCTACAATCTATAGCTATAAATTTGAATACTAACATGAACATATATAAGGAACAGTATGATTAGGAAAGGGTATCGAACCCTACTCTCTCTATGTCGCACGTTTACAGATCCAGCCCGCTAGAAAAGGCCACGACAGTGAATGTTGTCGGTGAATACGGCATTTCGAAAATAATGCTTAAAATATTCTTAGCAGCGAAGCCTTGAAAAGCTTCAATCCAAATCTTTTACGTCATACCCCTCAACCATTTACGACCGAATCTGTGAAATACCTTACAAGCTTCCCAGCGGAAAGTCAATTTACAACTTGAAAACAACCAATACTATGGCAGCTTCAACTTCAAGATGTTGCTTCTTTGTACGCTCAAACGAATTGTAGCTATGAATTATAGAACTGAATTGTAGATAAGCGTATCTTTCATCGAAGTGGAAGTGATCACAGTACCGCTGGCTGAATTTTATTGATCTCTGCGCGCCTTGTTAGTGGATTTTGTTCCGTTTAAATGCTTGTTACTCTATTTGTGGAGATAAATCCACTAGCGTAGAATAAAAATCTATCATATTAATAAACTGTACACGCTTAATTGACCTAGAGGCAGCTCATAGCCCATAGAAGCTTTCAATAAGGAAGCTTTTCAATAGAGCGTTTCTTTCCTGCTATCACCTTTTCATAATTGTACTCAGCGGTTCTGGTTTGTGTAATAGTCGGCGCCGTACTACCGTCTCATCGCGTCATACCTAACGCACGGTAGCAATAAAAAAACACTGCATTATAGGACCTTCGGGAACGTAAACGAGATACAAAGGCGAGGAGTAGTTCGAACGTTCTATGGTGAGCAGCTGAGCAGAGTCAAAATGGAAGAAAATTAGCCGAAGGATGATCGGCAAAGCTATGAGAATTCCGCTTTTTTCTTTATTGGAAAAGATCTTTTTTCGATGTCGTCTAAGAGGCATAAACAAAAGTTGGCTTCCAGCCACAGCTACTGTGAGCAATAGCAAAACATGGGTGTCACGCGCCCCTCCCTCGACTAGCCACGATGTCCTGCCAACGCTTACTCTTCCTAAAACGTAGTCCTATTCTTGCATACCACCGCCTACTGTTAATACCGCTTGTCAGTACGAGAGTGTGTAGTTTAGAGCATCGGAGGAAGCGCTAATGCTCGAGCCAAGCACGATCGGGCCGTGAAGGAAAAATACCGTACGTAAGGAACAGCCGATACAGCAGTAGTAAAGATGATAGGAACAGCAGCAGTACTAACGATAGCACGAGGATCAGGAGAACGGAGCTTAGGGAAAAAGCGGGGGGAGAGAGAAAAAGAAACGCATTCATTCAATCAATCGATGTGTCGATATCGTCCTCTGCGCGTCGCGTCGCCACTGCTACCATCTCTGGTACTAGCACTAGTAATGGTAACGCCATCCCAGTGCCGTCATGATTGCAACTGCGGCAGCGGCGACCGTCCCTTTTATTTCTTCTGTCTCTCTATAAAAGTCACAGCCATCAGCAGGCGTCCCAATATGCCTTATTGGTATCATTGCTGATTTTGTTATTATTATTATTGCTGTTATTCTCGCCCCTTTCCGCTTGCCGCTTCCGGTGTCCTATTGTGATTTCGGCAGCACTAAACCTTCTACGGTTATTTCTCCACAGCAACCTCTACCGTTTTTCTGTCCGTCACTTTTCGCAATGTCAATGATCAATCTAGAATTGATAGTTCCTACGCGCGAGGCCCACGAGTTGAAAAATTCGTACTGATCTGTGAAGCTTAATGGCGCAGAGAAGCGGCGCTAGGGCGAGAGATATCTATATATCTACATAGAAAAAGGGAAAGACAGGGAGCAAAGAAGGCAAGTTAGCACTGGAGAGTGCCAAAGGAGTGGTCACATCGCTGCAAAAATGGGGAACGTCTACGGATCGTTGGTCTAAACGGAGAAACAGGTGGAAAGGGCTTTGAGACGTGAAAGCGGCAGAGTGGCAGAGAAGCTTGGTAATATATCTGAAAACGGATGGTGAAGAAATAGCAAACGTCTAGACGGGAATTCAAAACCAGGTTGAGATAACAACAGCCACAGTGTGAAAAAGAAAGGTCGTCGGGGAAATAAGGGGAAAATAGAAAAGTGTTGAGACTTCGACAGAGCAAAAATATGGGGGCAGAAAGATGGAAGGAGGAAGAAACGGAAAAAGAAAGCGAGTGAATACAACGTACAAGGTCGCATCGAGGAAAAGAACCGGAGAACAAACGGATAAAATATTGGGAAAGAATGCGACGAAAGGGCGTGAAAAGAAGAAATAACATGCTCAGTAAGTTTTATCCGGTCTCCTTCTAGAGAAAACGGGAAGAAGCGAAGGGGGCTGGCGAAGAATTACCGTTAAAGGCCTCCATCGAAGAAAGTGTAAGCAAACATGTGATCGTACAGTACACTGCGGATGTCGACTTAACGACACCACTCGACAAAAGTTTACCCACATCACAAACAAAAAGAATTGTTTGAGATCGCAAAAAAAAACGACGACCAAGTGGGTCGACGGTCAGATGCTGGTTAAAGTGAAAGGGCACAGGAGTAACAGAAAACAGGGAAGAAGGCCTGTACATTATCGTACATAATATACGGTGATGTACAACGTCATTAAGATTAAGTTGTAGCCTTAAAATCTCGTGACTATATAGGACTGTACTAATTGGCAGCTGTAGCAACGGCCAAGAACTTGTCACAACTGTATAACCATAATAGTGATCTGAGCTTAGCTTGTTATTATATCAGTTGACAATAGATGATATTTACGTATAGAGTTATTGGCCTTTTCTGTTACTTTCTTTCCTAGCTTTAAGCATAGTTCTATGACTTAGTGTAAAGGACTGTTTCGATCGTACGACGACTGTTTCTCCAAGAACAAAAATAAAATTTGGTACAGCAAGCACAAGTTCCTTAGAATACAAGCCAACGCAACGCACGTCTAGAAACGTTAAAGGCATAGAAGCAACGAAGTAAACGAACAACTAAATACCGATTGAGGGGTGACTATGTGTGACACGAGACTAATCGTTCGAACACATTTTCAATCGAGTTGAAACCAGAGGATTTTGATGGGCATCGGCTTAAATTATAGGGAAATCGTCTATTTACTGATTACAGCGGACCTTGAAATAGTCACTCAAAAGCAAGACATAATTATATGTTCGTTTAAACATGAATAGAGTAATTATGCACTATGCTAACTACAAAGGGATCGTTCAATCACAAAACAGAGAAAACTCACCCAGGCTCATTGGGCTTACTGTGGTACAAAATAATCAAATCTTACATTTTTATAAACGATTTACTTGGTTGGTTACTCATCCAAGTCTTTCTGATGAGAGGTGCGGACCTGCCTTCGGACGGAGAAGGTCTAGAAGGATGGAAAGCACGCAAAAACCTTCCATTCCCTGTGCATATTCATTGCCCTATCATTGTCTAAGCTAAAATGGCGCAGACCAACGCCGTGCGTCAACTTCAAAACATCCCGGAGATTAATATATGTGTGCATTGACCCGGGTCCCCGTTATAATTGAAACTCAAAGTAAAATAAACCATGGGAAGAGAAAAACCCAGACCCAGAAAAACCCAGAAAAAATGAATATATATATATATATATATATATATAAATTTCCTCAGCATATTGTTTATATCTCGCTAATAGATAATACTTAAGCGAAGATGTTCGATATTCAGTTGGGTATCATCATGTACCTTAGCATTCCGACATACTATGTGTGAATCGTGGTTGAGTTATCTGCTTCTACGTCCAAAATGTAAGTCAATTGGTTCATCGGCCCGTAACTTTCCATGATAGGCTTTTTATCAAGAGAATAAAAAAGGCAAGAATAAAAAAGCTATGTCATTTTCTCAGAGTAACCAGTAAAAAAAAATTGGTCGTTGCTTTTTCATACACGTGCACCTACACATGCAGAAAAGCAAATATGTGTGTGCGTGAATCTGTCTGTTCCTACGCGCGGAAAAATGGTGCACTAGGCCTCCAGAGGGTACGCTGATACAAGAAGGAAAACCCCGTGCAGTCATCACGGACTCAGATAGCTATTATCAAGTATACACGTGCTAAACAGGTCACTGACTTTTGTTTTTCAGCAAAAGATATTAAAAAACTAAGCGTACCTCGAAACAAAATAAAACCTGCCTTATTAGTCGTTTTTCGGACCATTTTATAAATAGACTTCTTGCACGAAGAATAAGTTATACGTATAATAAGAATAATCCGGCGTGTAAAGGTATAATCTCTGCTATATGTTGCCTCTAAAATGATTCACAGGTCACATTTACATGGTGGCACTACCTAATAATGCACAGCTTGAAATGGAAAATAATACAGAAATCAATTTACAGTCGTTTAAAAGTATGCCCCATAGTTATTCTATTTCATTGACAACGCTTCTATATTAATAGTCGTAAGGAGCTTGCTTTTAAGACTAATCTGAGGTAAGTTTTTAGGACTAAAATACTCTATTATTGCTAAAAAATAATGTGGGTGCAATTTCGATGTCTCTATCAGGCTATCCCTTCCCTGTAGTTTAGGACTGTTACTCCTTGTTAAAGAAATTTATAACGCACTCATGCTGGTTATAGGTTTAAAGGAAGTAAGTATAGCCGTCTTTGAGGACTATCAGATATTTGGGAGTTCGCGACATTAAAGTTCTAAGCTTCTTAAAGGATGCCTAGGAACGATTCTGAAGAAATGAGTGGAATTTAGGGAAATACTCAAGTTTGCTTCTTCACTATTGAATCAATAGTCAGTAGACCTGAATCACATCTTTTTGAAAGTCATTCGTGCTTGCTTTTGGGCATTTTTTTGTGCCTTACGCTAATAACTAATAAGGTTGTATAAGGGAACACCAATTTCTTTTATTGCATTAACGACAAGTACTGTAATCAGAATCCCCCTCATCATATTTGGGTCAACTCATACATATCAAACCACTGATGAGTGGGTATTCGTTAATCCAGTTATATATATAGGTGCTTAATTACCTATAATATATGAATACTATCGTTCCCCTTTGGAACACAGCTCACGCGAGCTTTTTTCTCGTTCGTGGACGACGTAATGAGAAGCGCAAAAAACGCCGTTTCGATTAGAGCCACTTTATGCTGTCATAAATAGTGCATAACGCACCCGCGGGCTCATAAACGCTCACCATCGCATGCAAAGGGTCTTCAGTAACCAACTACTTGCAGGCGCCCCACATCAGGAAATTGCCATGAGGTACTACGATCGACCACTTAATGCTAAGCATGAAACGAAAGTCGCATGGAGTAACACGCTGATACCGAGGCATTACATATATATACAAATATATATATATATATATATATATATACATTCACATACAAAAAAGGTATTACTATATTCATGACCACCTTTTTTTTCACTGGAAAGGCACTTATCAGATATGTCTATTAACATTCAATCAGAACCAAAGGCGCAGTCAAATTAACTTGCCGATTAAGTGGACCAAAAGAAACAAATTAATTGAGTAATTAAGTTTCGTTTGTAAAAACTGCACAATCAATTTTCCTATTACTGCTAGTAATAATTACAGTGATTTGTAGATAACTTTAGCTGAGAAGTGGCCTGTTATAACTGGACAATGGAAGACAGTGCATCGCTTTTTATGTGTGTTTTTATAGTTATGTGACACATAAGTGATGCTCTTTCATAATATACAGTATTTTTTTTGCCGAAGCTCTCTACTTATTATGTACAACTGTTAACACTGATCACGATTTAATAAACTCAAGAACATTAAGGAAGTTTGAATCGTTGTACAGTTCATCGACAATTTGCTTTAGCTCTTCTATCACCATTCGAAAGGTATTTATTGCTACAGCCTGTTGGCCTGTTGCAATGGCCAGCTACGGCTGACCGGGACACTTAGTAGTAAGACTTCGACTTGAACGCGCACCAACGTAGTAAAAGCGACATTAGTTTTAATTAGAGAAGCTGGAAGTGGCTTTATTAGCAGGAACTCAAGCAATTGCTGTTCGGTTGTCTAGACTTCCTATAGTCGCAGACCTTTCCCCAAGCCAGCTGTCCCCTTCTCCTGAATCCCACTTCTTGACTAGCCCGTTGATTTGGAACGTGGACCCGGCGAGAACTCCCTGCTCCCTGTCAACTCGTCCGTACCCCACACTCCTGAAGGCAAAGGGACGATCCGGGATGTGGACCAGCCTCTGAGCCGACTGGGGGAAGGCACCGTCTAACAAAGGTGAAGAAGCTACACATTCGCAGCCGGTACCAGACGGACGGTTTGCTAGAATAGAGATATCACCCTTTGCCTTGATCTTCGTTCAGTAGTTTTCCTTGGCAGAAACGACAATGTCACTTATCTTAAACGTCGCCGATTCATCCAATAAAAGCTGAACGGGAAAGTTTTGCTTGGCTAACGATCTTGGTAGACGGATGCTAAGTATTTGTAGCTGCCTCTGTGTCGGCTCTCATTCGATTGGGTAAGGCCAATGATACCTTTGCTTCTTTTTCGAAATTTTTAAAGATTTCTCCTTTTCCCCTCCTTTATATGACGAACTATTGTTAAAAGTCAAAAGACAGGATTGGTTTATTGGGGATTCTTTGATTTCAAGTCCTTTAAGCAAATGGTAGACTGTGGACGGCGAACCAGGACAGCAGGCTTGGGATCGTACTTGTGCAGCACATTACATAGCGGTGTAAACTAATTAACTCAAAAAGGTCACTTAACCGTGCATGAAGAGCACGATGAAAAAGCGAACGTGCCTTGGCTAGGAAGGCAGGCACTCATTCACCGCACGTTGGACTATTTCTGGTACTGACGGCCTTGGTTTTTAAAAAAAACACAGCTGATTATTTAGGTTTGCGTATTCCAAACATAAGTGTATTGAGGTTGTTGGCTATTAATATAAGTGTCACTTTTACACGCGTATGAATGGGATGTCAACAGCTGATAGTAACAAAACTTTACTAAGTTAATAATTGAAAGATAGTTGTGTGAATTATCTGACCACGTAATAAAGCACAATCAATATCTTTAGCGTTTCATACGGAATATTTGACGACATTAAAAAATCTTGGAAGTGTTGCTATTAGTGATAAACCAACTCACATCGGTGTAATGACATTTAAGGCTTTCTTCAGGCTCGCTATGCGCCGACAGTCTAAAGGCGCTGTGTATGAGGCACATGAGGGCGTTTATAATAAGGAAATTACATATAGTTAATACCGAGGATTAGATACTGACTAGACGACTGTAGTCGTGTACCGAGGCAGTAGCGTGTTAATCAAATTTAAGTACAAAGGTCTCTTTTAATCAACATAGACTGCAATACGTGTTTCCTGGAACGGTCCTGATCGCGTTTCGACGGCTAAGGTCGTTCACGGGAATGGTTAAAAAACCCCATGCTATGGGTTGTACGAGCTAACGAAAAATTAGTCTCCTCTTGTAAAAGTCAACACTAAGCAATAGTAACCAAAATAACCTCATTGAGTCTTCTCTAAATCACAATCGTAAGGTATATCTGTTAGGACGAAATACACATCATTATTATTTTTATTATGACAATTATCGACCGGTATTGTTAATTTCGCTAAGTTAACACAGAATGTCCAGACCAATACACGCGCCTACAATTCACCTACCTTCAGAGTTAACTGGCCTTCCATTTGGTCGTGTGTATATGTACTCTTGTTGTTTCCCTAACCGAGGTGGTAACATCTACAATCCGACAATGGGGTACCGTGTGATGACATCATTAGTAACGGTGCTGATTATAGTCGGTTGATTTTTACGTTTGAAATGGTGAAAAAAAAAAGAAATCTTTTTCTTGCAAAAAAAAGTTCCGTTAGGACAGTAACAAATACATCTTAAGGGGATACATAGATGGGGTAAACCAAGTGCGCAGAAGTAAACACAGACGAAAAATACGTACAGAACTGAATGTCAAGGATTGTATCTAGTTGCTGAAGAACAGCTCCAGCAGTAGCAGGACGAGAAGGAAATGCTGTTATATCGTAAACATTTCGTAATTTTGAGATCACTTCTTTGCGTGTCACCTTATTGCGAATCTGAGGATCGCACAAAGCGAAATTGCTGCAGCGTTTAGAGTGATCCGAGAAAGAGGCAATCTGACTGGTCTTCCGAGTGGAATCTCGTCGCTAGGCTCGCATCTTCCAAAGAAAGGGGTAGCAAGAGGAATGTTATTTTCGTCCTGGCACAAGGAGCATACAAAGATGACACAATTGTCGTTTTCGTCCCCTTTCACTCACCGCCCTTTTTCCTTTCTCTGCCCGGTCGGCGTCGAACGTGCCCCACCGATGCCTTCTGTGCCATATAACCTGCGCCTTGTCGTTGGTACTTCATATAAAAACGCCGACTAGGTGTGGGTCGGTCGTTTGGACGGTTCGGCGCTTTGCTGGCCGCAGACTTCCCTTAGGATATCCTCATAATCGATACGAAAAGATGCGATCCTGTCATCCAACCGTTTTCTGTGGGAATTGTCGGCCATTGACGCAGCAACCGAGCATTGAATGAACACATCCTTGGAAACCCTGCGGGAGCCGCTGTAAGCCTATGGACTGATGAAGACCTGATGTTGTTGCCTATTACTAGATCGCTGTTTGCTTTAACACGCTTGCAGAAGCCAACGTGCCTACGATGAGGGCAGGCTATATATATCTATATGGCATGGCCAAACGACGCCCTGCCGTAGCCATTGAAGTTGATGGCTTGCTGTTGCCGTGGCTGCTGTAGCCACATCATAACTTCGAGGCGAGTCTCCGGAACTTGGCAGTCTGGACACACTTCCTCGAATCCCTGGAGGCATTCATCTATAGGCAAGTCCTTTGAAAAAGTGCCTTTATTGTGGGCTTTACCTAGTATGTGCGATAAATCTGTAGTCGCGCGCACAATAGTACGTATTTGTCACATCGTACTGATTTTATATTGAGATAACATTTCCTGGATGCTTCGAGACAAAGTATTCATGGATTCGGAGGAGCAAACAGATTCGTAACGCCCACTAGCTTTGAGCTGATGTTAGAATTAGAATGGAACAAGCGCCGGTTGTGATATCTGTCATTTAACGTGCAGAACACGATTCAAAGTCTAGCGAGCTGCAGAGATGTCGTGCGGGGACGAAAAATTTGCCAAATAAAAACAACCTTCTTGACAAAGTTTACATAAAAAAATCAACTGCTAAGGCCAACATACACATTTTTAAATGCGCTTCTCTTATGCAGAGCGTTGTGAGTAGGAGAGACTCCTCAAAACTAACCAGAGCCCATGAGATGAACCGATCATCGCCTCCAGCCTCTAACATCACTCCCGCTATACTTTTTTTGTTGTTACATGACTAGACGCAAGCTCTCCAGGGGCTTCAGGAAGTGATACGTGATCAGAAAGTGTTTTGCGCATCCTACTGCAAGTGATCGCATAGCTTTCTCCTACATTAGAAGTTGTCACATTTAAACAAGTCTAATTATTACAACTGCAATTAACGCTGCAAGTAAGAGCTATCCTTGGATCTACCGAAATAGCTTAATCAAATGCGCGCCGCTGCCCCTTATCATATGTATTGTAAATTACATGGCATTATGATAATAGATACTTAGGTTTATCTTATATCTGGTACGCAATGTCCAGACTTTCTACTAAGTCATATGCGTAACAGATCATTTCATATGTACATAATAAGCAGATTTTCAAGTACCCAAGTGTTTTCTCCCATCACCGTGCATACAAATGTGTGGCTATCGTTGAATATATATGCACATATGCGAAACATTGTCAGTATATAGAGAAAAAAAGCTTGCTAGCAGTATCAGCGCATTTCAGGATAACCAGAAATCTTTACACTTTACTCGTTCCTATGTGGCTGTCACCTCTGGCTTGTACGTTGTTCTAGAGTAAGGAAGAAACGAGGTTTTCCGTTTAATTGGCGTCACTCATAGAGAAAACATTGGCAGCCTTGGGATTTGCCTGTGCCAACTTTTAGACCAACGAATGACCAATTGACCACCATCACGGTTCAGACTTGTGGCGCAGCAAACGTATGTGACTGGGTCAGGGTCCTGTAACCGTTCCTTTGAGAAGATTATATACATCCTACTGCTGCTTTTTACCACGTCAGCTGTACGAGTCCTATTGGTAGTAGCAGCAGTAGTGGTATCCGAAGCTAAAACGGATGGCCGGAAATTGAAGTTCATGTTACCGGATGTGGCGAGGCGCCAAATGCGAAATCCGATTTGTGGAAAAAAGCAGGCAAAAAGCAGCGGTTAACAGACCTGTCGGCTAGCGCCGTTCTTACAACCGATGCTGCGACGTCTGAAACTCTGTATCCGTCCGAACTTCTGTCACCGGCTACTTACGAAGCGGACATCGAAGACACGACAACAACGAAGACTGAAATACATACCCACTAGGAGAACAACGAATACGGCTCATCCGTCGACTCCTACAAAGTACTCGCACATCTACACACACGCATGGACATCAACTTACCTGAAAAACGAAAATATAATAAAGAAGATACCTTAAAATCCTAACTAGGTACGCATTAGCCACATAGCAAAAACGGCTATGAAAATCTCTAGCAGAACGTAGAGGTCTTACAGACATCAGTCACTGCAAATGGAGTTCTATCAGAAAACTATAGCACTACTGCGTTATGCTAGTAGTGATCACAGAAGTTGGAGGACTCTAGGGATAGGGCGGTGATGATACTGCTGCTATTTCTGCAATCGCTATTTAAGAAGGAGAAGACGAGAGTGAAACTGAATAGCAAACGGCTGATCAAGTAGTCACAACATCTGTAATGAAGAACAGCTCTATCATTGAATCTGGTAGTGTTGTGATGTTTTCACATGGCATCGTTGCGCAGTTGATGCCAACGCGGGGATTTCGAGATGCTGCAGAATAGCAGTCGAGGGTGGATTTCGACGGCGGCGTTATCTGCACACTAGCATTGCACGTTAGCATGATGTAGTAATAGAAAGCTGGAGTGCAATCGGGACACTGCATCGGCGTGGGCTCTTGAGTGTAGCACGCGCATGTCTGATAGAAGTTTCTGCGGAAAGGACCCGATTGGAAGAATATTTGAACGACTACATTCGCTCATGCAAGCTCGCCCCTCTCCGAAATGCTCATCACAAATGGAGGAGTAATTATAGCCAGAGCAGCCGTGTAGCAAGACGGCACAGAGTTGCTCGATCCGGATAGATACAGAGGTCGTTCGCCTTATATACTTGTATTACTTCTACAGAACCAGTTGTTAGGCATCGGTGAGGATTGTTTCTTCAAGTTCATTGAATTTCGCGTTATTTAGAGGATGGACGATAGAGAGAGATTACTGGTTCGTTATGTGTAGTGTCTATGTTTCAGTGTGTGTTTGGTTATTGATTCGGGCGTCAAGCTAGAGACTTTGATAGCGAAGAGAGGCCGTCCATAGCGCTCGTATTCAGTACTACGTGAGGGTTAACTCGCAGCGGGTTTACAGGGGGGGAGGGGGGCTGCACTCGCTCCGGGTTGGAAAGCCGCTGAGGAGAGCGCATATCTCAAATGCTTTAATGCAATTCCCACTCAGTCGATTATATCGCATCACATCTATGCTACCGCAGCTAGCTATGGCAGAGGCTAAACAACGGCTCTGAACTTCCTCACGCGGGGCGCGTGTGGTGTATTCCTGCTCCCTAGAGAATGATCTCCAGACCCTCCTAGAGTTTTAGAATTTCCTACCCCGCGATCTTGAATACAGCGCAAGACATTACTAGCAGCTAAAACCTTAAGTCTACTCTATGATACGTGTTTATGATCTTATTTATCTATATCACTCACAGATGGACCCGGCGTAGATTTTGGTGGCCGTAGAAGTAAAGAGGAGAACGGTAGTGAAAGAGAGATATGAAGACGATTTTATATTGCCCATTTGGGATGGGAAAAACCTGGCAGCAGAGTAAATCTACGTCTGCATAATGCCGCTACGATTTCGTTGTTTTTCTTTTCTTCCTCCCAATTTTTCTTTTTTCCACCCGCAGTCTATCGATCTGTGTCGAGTACAGGTGCAAAGGGGTTAGGCTGATGAATAATAGATGCAAGGTGATGGGCAGTCATTATCAAAGAATAAAGAAAGTAAACGAGGAGACATTGCTGTCGAAAAAAATCAGTAGACGCGGAGGACAAAACGGTGTAAACGAAATCCCCTCTTGTCATTTCTGACCCACCAATGTTTTACCAATGGAAGATAGGAAATCAATAGATTGTACCGATTTCATTTTCGTGTAAAGATGCAAATTACCTTCATACATCTTTTTTGAAAAGTATGATGACATCAGCGACGCCAAAAGTACGCGCAAGTATGATCACAGAAGCGCCAACGAAGGCAACGGAGTTACTTCATCTGCTAGCCAACGACTGGGTGGCGTGCTAAGGGAACATCCGCGCGTCACCCGGATGACAATTGGGGTCCGTCGCCCTAGGAACTCACCGCCGTTCTCGTTTGTGTACGTCACTTCACCAAGTCTAAGTGAGGCTAAAATGATCCGTTTCATATATATATATATATATATATATATATATATATTACAGATAATTTTATGAGATCGTTTGTGTATGCTAAAAATGACATTCCTAACGATAATGTTTATCCGTTACAGCCACCACCATCATAATTACATCGTTAATTCGGGAACTGAATCATTTACTAGTAATTTTCAAAATATTCCTTCCTTAATCCGCGAAGTACTTTTTAATAGTCACCGTGCGTCGAACAATATCGGCGGCTACGAATTTGTTAAGATGTCCCTTAAATACATTACGTACAAAGAGATCTAACAGAATTCTATTTTGGGCTGACAGGAAGCCAAAGGTTCCAAAAATCTGAGAACTTAGAGAAGTCACGAACTTTCAAATGCAAAAATCTTGCTGTATAAAAAAGTTCCATGATCTACTGTGATGAATCTTTGAACATTTAAAACTTCAAACACATTAAGGATATTCCTGTCTACTGCATAAATTTTGCTTGGATTTTTTAAAGCCGTCTGGCAACTGATTTCAAGCAAAAAAATAAGTTTTTAGTTATAGTATTTGTCTTGCGCATAAGAATCGCCGCCGCTGCTGTTGTGATCTAGAATAGCCATGTTCTTGTGTAGTGCTTAGGGTAGCACATGAACGTATGCTCGTTATGACAAACAATCCGCCAAAATTTTCCCCAATTTCAACGCACCCATCGCACTAGTGTGTATATATACAACTACTTGGTACCTATATAAATCAACCTCTCTCTGGAACGAAAACCTGGCGTTTTTTTGCAAACCCCTTCGTAACTTTGCTGGCATTGCTTTTGACGGAAGGACAAATGAACTAAAACGGATCAATTCGTCATTGCTATATTGATGCATCTATAAAGCACACATTCGCACTTAAAGCTCAGCTAAACACCTGCGATTTAGGTTGCTTCATGTTGTCTCTTTCGTTGCAAGATCGGATGGACATGCCATAGCCGATAAGCTGCATACTTAAAAATTCTGGTCATTTGGGCACGAACCACGACTGATATTACTACAAAATGATACGGCAGTTGAAAAACTCGGAATACAATTGTTTTCCTGTTTTTTTCATGCGTTTGCTTTGCTTTGCGCTAAACTGGCTGATTAACTCCGTAAACGCGCCATGACGTTGTCACGGTACACTGGCTACAGTTGACGTCTGATAGCCAGCTGGTAGATAGTAAACTGAAAGGACACATATTACACAAATCGGAGGCACGCTTTTTCTACAGACAACCTTGATTGCGGCATTGTGCATCTAGCGTAACACGAACTTTGCAGAAATTGTGTCGTTAGCCCATTGAGAGTTGTCACCGGACAATCGGTTAGAGCTCGTTGAAAATGTCTCGTGTTCGACTAAACCCACTGTTATTCTTTACGTTCGTTTGCCTGTGTTTACGTCCTGAGGTATCTACGTATATGTATTGCGACCACAGTACGCAACGGTTTGAGGCGATGGCTTTCGTGATAGGAAGGTTATCGCCCAATACACCGTTACCACCAGTACGATTATGTATCCAAGTTATTGAGCTTGCGTTGCAGATGGCGAGCATTGCCAAGAACCAGCAATATGCTCATACATGAAGTCATCGTCCTTCAGCATAATCTATTTTTCTCTAGCTTCTGCCGCGTTCATACTGTTACCTGAATCGGCAACGATACAGGTGAACGGAAACACAAAACGCGGATATAATCACACACCGTCGAAGCAACGTGGACGCAATAGTGCGCATGGTACAGTACGGCTGTACTCACGTGCGCGTCCGTACCCACTTGCAGTGCCTCAAATACCAGGCAGCAAAAGCCGTCGCATAAAAAGTTGACAGCAGCAGTATAAGCTTGGCTGTTCATGCAAGAGCGGACAGGCGTACTGCTAGCGCCTGGCACTGGTTCAGGTCCTTATCTGGATAGGGTGCAATCTATTTCCGCTCGATGCCTGTTTCACCGTGGACGTCATTGCTTTCGTCTCTGCCGCAGTCTTTTGCCGTTCGGATATGAATGGGCTATATAGGCAGGTAAATCTTGCCAAAGACGTTACAGGTTACGTATGCCAAAGTAGTAGCGTATGCGGCGGGTAGCTGGAGAGAGCCGCTGCCAGCGATGTCCTGATACTACGGCGTCGTTGGGTGCAGCTGCCGCTGCTACCAGCGTCCCTGCCTCAAAGGCACAGCTAGAATACTCTCCGCGCCTTTGTGAGTATGTAAGTATACGTCTGCGCGAAGGAAGTTAATGGGCGGCTATTGAAAATTTAGCGCCATTCTGCTTTCCACATTTTGCTGTCTGTTTTGGTCGTTGCCGGCAATCTCCAGCTAGCCGCCTTTCGTCCGTCTACAGTCTCGAGTCTAGCAAGTGAGCGAGTTGAAAGGAAAGCCGTGGGAACCCGCCAGCCAACCATATACCATTCTACCTTCTTTCGTTTAGTCTAGTTAGTCAATCCGGCTAGCAACCGTTCACGCCGGCCAAACAACGTGCTTCCCCATTTTTCACCAATCACCTTCTCTGAGCCGAGATCAGTATTCTATTCGCCTTCCTCGAACTGCATACACGAGCGCATGCATGCACGCAGAAAATCGAATATACATGCACACAGGTGCCATTTTGGATATGCAGGTACATATACGCCATACACCGCCAAGTATGAAACGAGAAATAGCGTTATTTCAGCTGCTGCTCTTAGCGGCCGCAGTGGCGGAAATGGCAGTGTTCAGAAGTGGTAAAACGTTGCGATCAACATCAGTCTGGTTTAAGCGTGTTCGCTCGCTAGCGTTGTTGCATGGCCACTGGGGGTGTAGAAGTAAAGCAAAGAGAAAATGACAAAACTACGAAGAAGCTTGGAGTAAGCACAGGTAGTAATAGCATCAACCAGCTGGTCAATGACGATCTGAATACTGGCTGTTGATTTCGCTATGCAGGCCAATGGGGGCAGAGACATCTTCAGAGGCGACAAGAGCAAGCAAGCTGAATTCTGTGTCAAAGAAGGGGTGGTAAACGAAGTCGGCATACACTTGGTAGTATTCATTTTATTTCTGTTCATGAGGTTATGTGAGTGTCGACGAAATAAGCGGTGGTCGTACGGACATAGAAATTCGGTACGGCTTGATGCAGGGCTTGACGTAGCAGAGCGGAAAACTGTGGTTCTACCGGCAGGATGGGGATGAGAAGCAAGGACTAAGGGAACCTACAAAGCCGAAGCGAAGCTTTGGCAGGACAAGGGCAGGCGGCAACGAAATTGTTTGCCGTTCCGTCCACACAGAGGCCGTTTCGAGCACAAGTTAGTGTTGTGTCCCTCATCCACAAGCAAGTCTGTGGCCGCTTCCACCTGCCAAGAGAAGACCAGACAGGCAGTTGCCTACAGTCGCCACTAAAGTTGTCGTTCCTGCTATCGCTAGCAGCGCTTTCGGCAGTTTGGCCACTGAGCTAACGTGGGAAGCCTAGCCACTCGCCCAACTAACCCACCGACACTTCATCGGAAATCGTTTGCATGCCGCGCACGCTGCTACCGGATTTACGACCAGTAAAATAAGTACGTCCAGTCCTTGCTGCTAGTCAGTTAGGGTCGGCAGACAAAGGCCGCCGTTGCTGTTACTGCTTCTGCCGCCGAGAAACAATGCCCTGAGACGGTATCACAAAGACAGCGAATGCAAAGGGCAAAGTAGCGGCAACAACCAGTCAGCCGGCCGACCAATGAGAAAGAGCGGTGGCAACTAGGTCCAATGCAGCGGTCCTTTCTCTTCCTTTAATGCTACCATGGCGGTCTACGTTACCCCCGACTAGCTACATGTACGAGCAACATAACAGCCATTTCTTCCGACCCTTCACCTTAACGCCTACCGGTTTTTAGGCGGACTCACTGCTCTGTAGACGATGCACGTTGCAGGCAGATAGTGATAGCTCTATTCCAGTTGTTCGCGTTGACCTTCTCCTTTTCCTCTTTGTCTTGTGGAATTCCTTTTCTTTTTTTGTTCGTCGATGTCTTCAAACAGAAAGGATAGGGAAGAAACAACACAATGCGCTTGCCTCGTCAGAACAAGTCTCGGTGCCGATGTGGGCGGTAGTATACGCATCACCAGTCCCATCGAACGAATGCTCAGCCTCAGGCCACCCGAGCCTGAAGCAACGCCAAGGCAAGCCAAAGTTAGCTTGGTCCTCTCACATTGCACTCCAGGGATCAACTGCGCACCGAGCTACTATAACGTAACGTATATATGTAGCGGTAAACGAACGGTTGCAAGTTATGGGGCTCTTCCGTTCACTAATGTTGAACCAGGGAGGGGGGGGGGGGGGGGGTGCGGATACAGATTCGTAGTAATGCCTCGTCAACAGACATCGACTGCCTCGACAAAGATAGGAAAGACTTAAGATCATGTGAGGAGGGTCGACCTTGTATATACCGATAGCATCAGAATGGGCTGAAATGTTGCCGGCGCTGCTGTTAAGGCGGTTGCACTCTATTTTGCTCAGCCTCTGGCTTAGCCGCCATCGTACGTCTTCGCAGTCTTTTTAGTTGAGAAAAAGGCAATAACCGAAGAAAAAGGACAGGACCGTATGCGGTTGTCAGAGATAGTCAGGATGGAAACGACATGAGTTGCAGCTTGCATTGTAAAGGAATAAGGGTAGAAGGAAGAAGAAAAATGGCGTCATCTGGAATTCGTGATGCGGTGACGCGCATCGCGCTGGTCACGGCGATTACGACGAATATCTGCCCAGACATTAACCAGTCGCAAAGGCATAAGGTAGAGTGAAGTTAAGTGGATGCACTAGCTATGTTAGTGGTAGCCGGTGGGGGCGGCAAAGGCGATAGTGGTCAGGAAGCTAGATTCGACTAGTCCACGGTGGTTCGCCCTCGCTCGACTGCGTGCAGTAATTACTCCATAGCTCCGGGCTCCTCCAGTCATTTCCGTCGTCGTTCTTCTTCTGCCTTTCCCATTGGCCTAGCAGGCTCCCTTTCCAAACTACACGAACCTTATAGAGACTCTCCTTGCGGCAGTGGTGGCGGTTAGCTACGTACTAGCAGTCATCAGCCACCAAACGGCCTCTAAACGACCTCCCCTTCTCCCCGTCTTTGGTTGTTGCCCCTAAAAATGTCTAGCCCCCAAGACCAAACCGAGTAGTTCGTCAACAACTGTTGGCCGAGAGCCAGGTTGAGAAAGTCAGTTACACAGCAAAGCAGCCCTACGAGAAGAGAAAGCAAAAGAAATATAGGATACACCAAATTTTCTGCCGTACTGTTGGTGGAGGGAGCGCCTTTTTTCTGCCGACCCATATTTCTAAGCTAAGAAGCATTGACAGTACGGACAAACAGGCAGGCTGGCGTGCAAAACCGATCTGAGTGGCCAAGCTAGCGAGTATACTCATACAGCAAGGCGTCGCTCTCGTCCTGTCGTCTATAAGGTATTGGCTTCTCATATGGTGGCTCATCTGCACAAAATTGACTTATACCTCTAAAGCCCCCTGCTGCATCGTTGCTGGAGTTAGCCAAAAGGAAGAGAGCAAACACTGCTTTGGTTGGTATCTCCCGCTCTCGTCATCCACTGTAGAAAAACCATTGCGGCTGACTTCCTCAGGAATCTGAAAGTCCAAGATCCAATATAGCTAGATTTCGACTTATCCGATGAAAAAAACACTTTTTGACATTTAGGGAGGGAACAGGATTGGGTAGAAAACGGTTGTCTTTAGGAGGAAAACCAAATTTGTGTTCTTTTGCGGTCGATATCTGCGATAGCGTGTCCAACCAGTGCGGCAGAGTCAAATTATTTATTTCACTATATATTGTTGTTCGAGCTATTCCAACGTCGATCATTTATGTTCTGCTGAGGCGGCTTCTTAACGACTGTGACTTGCGTCGAATGTAAACAGTTTATCTTTTGACTATCGTACTTGATGTAACCTTTTTTATTGCCTTCGTTGAGTAAACATCTATTAAAAAATAATCTTCCCTTGGCATAGTAGGCCTCTGACGTTTTCAAGGCCAAATCGTGAATTCGTTAGTCGTCTCGACACTTGGGCGTCTGCGTTTTCCAACTACTGGCTGGAATTTACGTTTTGCAGCCCTTTATCCTTAAATTGGATTTGGGGGAACGCAAATTCTGCTATTACTATGGCGCTTGTTCTGATGCAGGGTACTACTTACTAATCTTCTTGTAGGCCCTTTTGGTCTTTTTTCTTTGGCCAGCTGGCTTTGTACTGCGTCAGTGGGCAAAAAGACTTTACCCCGCCCAAACCGCTCTTTATTTCACAGCCACTCCCCTTAAAATTGTACTGGCTTGTGGTTAAGCACGGAGACAGGAAGAGCCCCTAACTTTTGCCTTCCTGAGCTTATTTCAATTTTTCTATCTTATTTTGTCTTCTTCTAGTAATTGCCAGCCAACCAGTCTTTGCCAGATTGTTCTTTGCCTCTTTTTTTGTATGCTGTTTTTTGGAGGACGGAGGGTGAAGTTGCTAATATCGTCGTACTCTATAATGTAATACGGCAAGAGGACACGAATGACGGACGCATAGAGGGAAAACAGCGAGACGGGATTAGCGCGAGACACAGCAGCAAGCTACAACAAGCGCAGCTACTGAGGGAGCAAATGCTGTAGAAGCACGTTAATACAAAAGGGCTCGTCGCGTGCGCGGACGAGGTGCCGACGCCACGGTCTAAAAAGTCGGCTTTATGTCGCGAGCACGTGCGTCGCCTGGCAAATTCTGTTCCTGCTGGCGGGCAGGCCGCTGGCACCGGCTCAAAGTAGTCGTTTCCCCGCGTACTCGTATTGGTGCACCTGTGACCCTTGACCGACTGCAGTGGGACTCTGGCCTAGTCGAGTATCGCGGCGCGGCAGGCGGTGACTCCGCCAACCTCCTCTCCGGTCAGTGAGCTTCTGCAGATTCGTCATTTCCCCGGCCGCCAATTGGTTGTTGGGCTGATCGTTAAGTATGCGAATGTAAGTCTCCATAGCCCACGCAAACCGTGGCAAAATCCGTGCAGTCCTGGCAAGCAGCCGCTGTCCTATCAAGTGTGGAGATTGCGTTTCGAATTCCGATATCTTCTATTTTATCCGGAAAAGAGGAGTCGTTTACCGCCGGACTTAAGGCCCAGCACGCAAGGCGGCAGAGCTTGAACAAAAGAAGGCTATCCTCGCTACCAGGTTTTGTTCTCAAACTCGGCCGACAAACGGATGAACGAGGTACAGGCGCCAAGCTTGAAAGGCTCAACGACAGACGGGCTGGTGGATTGCTGCAGACATTAGTGAGAACTACGATTGGTCAGATACAGTCAGAGAGGCGCACGCTGTTCCAGTATAAGACGTATAATTTCAAAGGAATAGATGAGTCTCAAAAATCGAAAAAAAAGACAAAGAACAAGAGCTCAAACAAGTCTCGCTGTGCGCGCTGTACTGAGAGGAAAGGGAAATGTCAAAACACATTCCTCCTTACCGTTCACGTATACAACGGTACAGCTGGATCGTAGGATTCATCTTCTTACATTTAATGAATGACAAATGAATTTCTCATCCTGCTGTTCCTTACTTGCTATTCACTAGAACTCACTACCGAAGTGGGCTATAACTTACTTTTACTCGCCATTTTATTCTCATTGTCGTTGTAGAGCTGAGGGTCGGGCCCGCTACAGTTTTTGTAGTACCACTATTAAGACGTGCTCTCTTCCAAAAAAAAGTCAGTCCGATCTGTCAATAATCGCGCAAGTCAAGCGGATGCACCAAACTATTACTTACAATATGTACGTGCTGTCACCCAATTAGCGGCAACTCTACACCGGTAATTGCCGTTCCCAACGGCCGTCTGGATTAATGATATAATTCTTATATCTGCATATACGAATATAGTTATTTCCTGTAACGTTACTACCGAGCTAGGCATTATAGACGCCATCTGAGACATGTCATCATATTGTCATAATAGTGTTGCATACTTGGTGATGCTGCTATTCAGTACCAGTACAATACTATTAAGTTGTTTTGCTAGTATTCTAGTGGCACCTTGCCAAGCGAGGCCGTTTTTGCCTTCATCATCCCGAGTGTTTCCTCTTGTTGCCAATGTTACTGTGGTCCACGGGGACTCGGAGCTTTACTTGGACCGCTTGCAATGGACCACCCGTCAAAATGCCCAACTACTGCCAGCGCTCGATTGCGCTGGTGAGCTAAGTAGCAACCATCAGGAGCCAGTAGCAAAGCAGCCCATTGATGTGAGGTAATTCCCTATACGTCAAATCAGCATTCATGTTCTCAAGGGAGAAGGAAGACGATTGCTCGGCTGGTTAGGGCCGAAGCTGTCGACGGCTGCGCGCATTAGTCCTTCGATAAGCTCTTCGGGTATTCGGTTACGAACCGCAGAACCGCTATTCCAAGCCGAAGTTCGAGCTAAGCGAACCGGCGACCAAGGCAAAGCACTGCAGACGTCTAGCACCGGTTTTTACTGGCTACTACGGCTACGGTCCACTATCGCCCGGCATTGAAACGGCTCGCTGAATGAGCTTGGATAGGACAAACAGTAAAGGAGAATCAGAGGAGAGAGGGTGCGGATAGATGGCACTAGGCTGGCCCGCAGACAGCGTTACTTAGCGGAAACCTGCCCTTACGGTTGCAGTGGGGCGCCAATGACCTCGAATCCAACAGGAAGACAGAGAGAAAAACGGTAGAAAGACAAACAAATAGATTGCGTTCGGCGTTCCGTCCTGTGACCGCTGTCTTGCCCCTCTACGCCGCTGTAATATATGTATATATATGTAACGGCGGCATGAATAACAGTGGCCGCAGAAATAACTAACCACCATATATATGTATTATTAAGCTTTCTGCCAGGGACTGCTTGCTAGATTGATGACGAACAGGGTCACGGTTGAACTGTCATGTTGTAGCAGCAAGTCGATAAAAAAGTCACGAAAATCGACCAGCGTGCTTCTACTACTGTTACCTCTGCTGACACGTTAATTACAAGTACGTACGCTGCTGATGCACCCATAAATTAGGCGGAAATGATAAGATTCAGAGTGAAAGAACTTATCGAAATTGCGAACGTAAGCAATGATATCAATCAGCGGTATAATTCACTCGTGTGAAACAGCCCACCGCTGCTTCAAATTCTCGTTTTTTAGTACTTCACGACACAAACTGTACACATTTAGTTCGCAACTCAGCAGAGAAAACAAAGAAAAACAGCCACCAGACTTGCATTCCCTATTTGTATTATTCTATTGATAACCAATAAATGTAGAGTATACGCTAGCTCGAAGAAAGCTGGGGGTATGTTGAAGTTCACCAAGAAAAGTGGCACATTGATATATATATATATTTTGCGAACCGCTGCATTTTTTATAGTGAAAGTGAAATAATTATTATTATTACTATTATAATTGGATAATCATATATACATCGGTTCATGGTAACATGGAGATAGACTATATATATTTATGTAGTATTTAATTAAATGTCATAACCTGTAACATCATCTCATTTGTCCGGGCATGATAAAAGTAAAAAAGGTTGAGGAATATCTTTGCAGTATAGTGTGAACCTTAAGCTTCTGGGCCGGAATAGAGTAAGTACTACATTGGGAATAACTTTTCATATGCCTCAGTGTAAGGCTGACGGAGGCTACGAAGAAGGAAGACCGAGATGTCACAACATGGTGAAACAGACAGGTTAAGAAAGGCACAATGACAGGGTAGCAAGACTGGTGTCGGTTAAGTCGCTCGAACCTCATCAGGTTAGTGAAACATCTAGGTGCTTCATATTAGACTATACACGTTTTTAATACTCCTCGTAAGAAGCTTATATCAGAGCAACGCGAGGAGCTTCGTTTCCAAACACATCATACGTTGGTGCATAGAAAATTTCAAGAACCTGTTCATCATCTTTCCCTATGTATGGATGGAGACCTAAGACTATTTGAGAAAGCTATTACTTTTTTAATCATAACAGGATTAGGAACAACCGTCAGTATGCAGTGCATTGGCTGAGATAAAAAATATGTATGCATGTACCCGCGTATGTATATATATATATATATCGCAGCCAAGATGTTTTCCTGGGTGGCCTGAGAGCTCTACTACACAATAGGGTAACTCTACTGATGTACAACACAGTACATCAGTAAAGTTACCGTATTGTGACGCACGATTATACATGGTAGCCGAATTCAATTGCTTCTTTGCGTGACCTTATTTTCGATTACGGGTTAAGATCCGCGAAACAGGTGCATGCTATAGCTGGCAGCGACACCCTCTTATCAGTTTAGCTCAGTTAATGACATTCGCAGGGCTAAAATTTGGCAGAACAAGCAGACATGGCTACAGATCAACAACTTGTCCCGAGCAGCAAGCCACCACTGGCAGGGGGAATGATCGACGGGAAGAGCGGGCTAGCCTTTGTCGTCCGCCGCACGAACATTCAGTAGATCTGTGCCAACAAGCTGCCGGTTGGCGAATAACGAATATTAGAGGAAAACGAAGCAAGGTTTTACAAGGTAAATAAGTATGGAAAGAAAACTTGCAGAGTTACAAAAAAGAAGACCGCTTGGGGACTAATAGTAGCAAGCACGGTAGCTCGTCGTTCGCTTTTGCTTGTCCTCGTTCGTCCATCTGCTGTTCCCTTATAGGGACACGGAGGCCAGCCCAAAAGCAAAGGCAACGAAAGGCGGAAGCCTTCAGGGGTCGCAGAAAACAAGAGAAGTTGTTCTTCGTTTCCTTGTCATGCTACCCCATTGACTGCTTTTTCCCCAGTTTGCTGCGCTGCTGCCCAGAGTTTTCGATGGGCTTATGAGTTACTTTGCTGCTTTCACTCTTACTGCTATTGTTGAAACTGCTCTGGTAGCTACATCGTTTTCGTCTTTTGCTTCGTTCTTGGTTCGAGGGGGGTACCCTCTTTCACTTCTGATTGGGGACAGGAAGGTGAGTAACCTTGGCTTGATTGAATTTGCTTTCCATTCTTCTGTCCGTCTGCCTTTTTTCCTTTGCTCTTCTAATGCGTGCCTCCTTACGCGCCTACTCTGGGCTCCAGGTAGCTGTTTCGATCCTGTAACACACACCGAACCATTCACCCCGCTTCCAGCTCGCATCTGTCCACCGGGTTATCCCGTTTTCCGTCGTATGGTAAATCTGTCCATTCGGCCGTCACCTCTTAGATCCTTGTCCTCCTGTGTCCTGTTTCCACTATCCCATCTTTCGTTGGCATTGCCGCTGTAGTTCCAGGCGTTCCTTTTGCGACTTGTCGACTTCAGGGCCGACGAGCGAACTGGGCCCGCGAAGGGCAAGAGGAAGACGGCGACCGACAACACCCCTGACAAATCAGCAGCTGCAGAATCGGTTGCTTGCTGCCTCCGCTGTCTTGACACCGTTGGCCGAACGAAGAATGTGGTGTCGTCGTTCGATTATACTTCATATTGGACAGCAGGAAGTCCTCCCCGAGAGAAGGGCTGGCGTCTGACGCCGCTTCTATGAGGACAACGATAGGGAGGCGGCAGGCCAGCAGGCAGTTAGCCGAGCTTGCAGCCCACGAGCACAGGCAAGAAGAAACCAGGCAGCCGAAGAGAAAGTCGCTGGCATTCGAAGGGGTCCCGCCGGATACTGGCAACGTTCAGTTCCAGCGTTGACTAGATTGATCTGGCCCAGCCAACGATCTCAGCCTGGCGACGGCCAATCAAGGCGTTAGAACGGAGCCCATACTAATCCTTGAGGATCCGTCTTGCATTCTATCACTCTATAATATAACAGACATACAAAGACATCGACACTCGTTTGCTTGCAGAGTTGTTCTACCCCAGCCTTTATCCGGCTGCTAACACTATCATTACTACGACTACAGTCCCATGTCTTAGCCTCTCGAGATCGTAGCTGAAGTTGTGCGCACATTGTATTACATTAACGGTTGCCGTTAACAACAGTGAGGTCAACAAAGGTCACGCGACTCAACGTACGTGAACTTTTCCGCCTAAACCATTCGAAAGTTATGATTCTGGCTCATTTAGTCACAGACGCGGGTAGAAATGAAGCATGCTTTGCATGCAAATTGAATCCGTATCGATAAATCGAACCGTCAAGTCGCAAACATCCTGTGGTGGACGATTGAAGCGCTCAAAACGGCCGGAGCTTTCTATGGGCATTCAATAAAATTACGAGTAACTCATTTTGAGAGCCTAAGCAGAAATGTCCTCCCGAATACTATCAAAGTGTGTGCAAATGTACAATTGCAGAAACAGCAATGGTGACTAAGCAACTTCCCTAAAGAGACCTGATATTTGATGACGATATGATGACGATGCTCCGCGATATCGTGCTCCGTTTTCAGCTCACGCAACCAGCAGTTGTGACGGAAAGGCATAGAGACATCGAGACGGATACGAAGACATAGCTTGCCCACTGCCCCAATTTACTGGTTAGCGCGTGCCGTTACCATTTTCATATCTTGATACGTATTGGCTATGCACCGCTGCCATAGAAACCATAAAAAAGAAGTGGCATCGATGGGACGCGAAATCAGAACCAACCTAAGTCGACTTTCACCAAGCGTCTAGATTGATAAAGCGTCGTAAGAGCGAGCTCGAATTCCTAGCGACTATTACAGACACAATATGGTTGTTTCTGTCAGAATTTGCAGATACAGCAGATCTCTACTGCTAATCATTTCCGATTTTCATTCCCTAATTCCGGGTGCTCTGCGCCATTACTTTTTCTAGCCCTTACACGATATATTGATGTTGAGGAGACTCAACATTGACTACGAAAAATGGGCTAATACTTCAGCGACGGCCAGCGTCCCGTGAGGTAACGAATAAGAGAAGAATCCGAGTGAGATCCTACCTAGATGAAAGTGATAAGCATCAGTTATTCTTCTTTTAGACGCCAACGTGTCACTGTGAAGGTTACGGAGGATTTGCCGTAGTCAGATAGAATGCGCTAGTATCTTGTTGCTATATCAAAGCCTCGACAATATCATGTCTGCGCCGGCGGACACTCCGCATCGTGAGTACAACACTTCACTAGCAGCAGTAAGCATAATTGAATAATATTCACTTCCATGTTGGGTTCTACTTTTAATTCTTATACACATGAATGGCTTAATTGGTGCTTATCTTTGATACATTGCGTTCTCGTTCTCCACTACGTGCATCCGAGGAAAAAGCGATCAAAGCAGCAGGAAGCCTGATTGCACGACGACTTTGAATTGAATTAACGTAATACACCAGAAGAACTCCAGTAACCCGTGTTCGTCTGAGTAGCTAAACAGTAGACTGGCGCATGTGTAACAGCATTCTGTAGAAACAGCCTATGTCCCAGAGAAAGGATTCGGTGCCACCAACCTCTTCAAACTGGAAAAAATTAACGATTGCAACTGCTATCACCAGTGACGATGAGATTTTGTTTCTGCTCAAAGCGGAGTCTAGATCAGAAAATATAAGTTATAGAAGTTACACGATATGCCTTTCGCATTTATGCGTATATTTCACTACTGCGACTTGGGAGTTCCCTCTACCTATTTTATTATAGCGACACCGTAATAAACAGCGTACGGTGAATGTCCTGGTACTGATTATCTGCACATATCAACATGCGCATAAACTAACAGGAAAACAACATTCAGTCGGTCAATGATATCACTTGGAAGTATCATTATCATGTGGCTCTATGAAGGACACAAGGATGGATACTCACAGATCGAGTCTCGAAGCAACCTTAGACAACTTCAGGAAATCAGCTACCGTTGGCGCCTTTGGTCTGAAATACATTAACCGATCTTCGGGACAATCATTATCACTGCTGCTTACGTTGTAGTATACGAGGCTACCCGTCTATCTAAAGCCTTTGCAACGTCCAAAACCTTAGCCTCTGACACGTCTCTGAAGTGCATTTCAGGGCCAATAGTCGCATGTAATGCACTTGTATCTTCACATGGCTTTCACATCGTTCATTGTTTTTACGTAAGATTCATACATAACGCAAAGTTGACTGTATGGGTCACATTCTAGCGTGAAACGCCGCTGCATCGGCCGGCAATGGATCAACGATATGACTATGGCGCATGTCTCATTTTGCAAATTACCGGGCAAGCGGCTTGTCCGCTGAACGATTACACGGCCAGCTGCAGTTACAAATGGAATATTAAATATCTAGATTTGTATGACTCAACGATGGACAACCGTTAGCGACCCGAGAGCGCGGCCCATTTTATCTTTTGTGCAAAGTGAAAATGACGGAAACGAAAGGAGAAGACGAGTCCCAACCGGCCGGAAACCTCACCGCATGCGGGCGGCTATGCCATAGATGGAAAATGATGAATACAAGCTTCTCTGTATCAATTTTACAATGTTCAGTGCACTCAGAATATTAGTACTAAGCAAGGTCGCACTTACCGATACGACAGATAAACACGAATCTCAATTTAAAGTGATTGGTTATGAATTTTAAAGCTCTTAAGAAAATTCCAACGAACACACGACGAGTATACATTATAACGAACATGGGTCGGGAACTAATATTATAATCCCTAATACTTACACTATTTGATGAGTTACATGAATACTAACCGTCGCACTGTGTAGTACTTACACAGACAAGGTCCCACAGTAAATTATTTACGGTAGATTTCCAGAGCTTCTGTAACACGTGACAACTCATATATATATATATATATATACTAGTCTTCGCATCGCTTCATATCTAGAAGATGACCTATATATATAAACATGATCTTATGTATTGGTACGGCTTAAAATAGAAATGCATTGACGATCGTCTAATCGAACCAGACGCGTTTGCTTCATAGCCAAACGTATACCTTACGCTATTTACGTATACGTAAGGAATGAGCTAACGTAAGTTACAATTGATTGCACATCGGTATGAAACAACCAGCTCTGGAAACTGTCCACACATCCGCACAGTAGCTCGAATAGGATAACGTTAATGGAATATAGATCTACCTATTTAAGGCATAATTAAACAAATATTGTCCACGCTGAAAATGTCTCCCAATAGTGCACAGCCCGCTCGTATCCCGTGGGGTAAAAGAGTTGGGCTTGTGCCTTACTCGTTACTATCGATGACCTGGAGATGAGGTCATGAATTTGCCTAGCGCACAAGAAAGCTTCGAAAGCGATAGAGCCACGTGGCATGAACGATCCTCCGCAACCGACCAAAAACTAAGTAAGTAATTATATTTATTAACGTCTAGCTCATTCATACAACAAAAATAACGAAGCTTTGATTAGCTTGCAAGTATGCAGTGCTTTAAAAGTATAACTTGTGGTGCCGTTATTGGACCGGGATTGTTGAATACAGACGTGTTTTAGCCTGTGCGATTGGCTATTACAGTTGGTGGACATAGTTTAACTATTATGTAAAATAGTTTCAATCGAGATACTCTAGCAAACAGAACAACGATATTTATTTATATGAAAACGTCAGTCTCTAAAAACACACTCCTAAAGTGGCAACAACATATAAAGACATCTGTTTGTCTACGAGCACAGCATCTTAGTTCTTTAACTACACGCTACGTATAAATTAATCGTCATGTAGGCGGCAGCAAATAATTCACTTATATAAGGACAACTGATAGAGTTCTCGGCACAAGTAAACGTACGAAGCAAACTTGGATTGATGGCTTCCTGTTTTGCTCAGACAACGTCAAGTAACGAGACATGGCCCCACATCACGAATCGGCCTCATCTTGTACCGTGCTACACGCGCTTTCCCCTGCGACAACGACTATAACATGAGTCGACATTTCTATTTTCTACGACCTCAGCATCCCCAGACTGACTTCAGTTTGGTGAGAGCTAACGTATTTTCGTGCAATGCCTTTACATCATCCATAACTGGCCAGTTTCATGCTCTAGTCAGGTGGTATCCTTGTGGTACACTCATACCCTCTACTTTCACTGGGTTGTATGTGCGATGTAGTTGGCGTGTGGTGGGTCAGCCAGCGCCCAGCTTCTAGCAGCGTGCATCCATCGTAACGAGTGAAAGAACGACAGCAATCGTATAATGGTAAGCCAGCTACTAGTTGCCTGCATCGCCAGCAGTGACTGTCTAAGTAAGCGCACAGAAAGAGACTAAGCAAGGTGGGTGGCCACATCAGAGTTTGTATTCAAAGAGTCACAAATGCAGTTAAACTTTTGACTAATTATCTTCACTCCTGAGTAGCAATTGTAGAAAAAGGAAGAGTTTTCGTTACTGAAAGTTACTTGCTTTCCAGCGACAACCGAGCTCCAGCGCCGGCAAAGCTGATTTGCAGCGGAGTGGCGGCTCGACAGAACGAGATGAAGGTAACAGACAGACAGGTCTTTATCAAAGTTTTAGCACGAATGGGATACTGGCATTGTGCTGGCCTCTGCGAGGCAACGACATTCAGCTTCCTATGCGCTTGTCGCATACAGCACCCTGACTTCACCGTCACCATCTTTAAGTCCCGTCCCCATTTCGAATACCGAAGAACCCACGAACGGAGCCAGAGCTGTAGCCCCCGCTACCCTCGCCATTGCTGGTAAGATATCTTGGTAGAATATCCACAGTGATTACCGATTTCTCTTTCTACCACTTGCGGTATCGGAGAAAACGGCAACACCTAACAGTCGAATTTAACGCTTACACCTTTGTCTTCTTTTTACGCCAAGGAGTAAAGAGAGCAAGCGGCGAACCGGCCACAGAGCAGCCTTGAGCACGCTATTAAGGTCAGGCGCGCTGCGGCTACTGCAGTAAGCAAATTCTGTGTTGGATTTCGCCATTGTTTCGAGCAGACTACGACAATGGCGTCCTTGAGTAACTATATGTTGTCAGGAAAACAAAACCAAAGCCAACGCCGCCGGATTCAACGCAAGTTGCATGCTTGCTGAAAACAGATTGAAGAAAGATTGAGCCCTACGCGTGTTTCGGATTCCGGTTTTGGCACGTAAACAAAAGTCATTCAGCCTTAACGTACTGCTACGAGTAAAACCTGTATCGCTCGCTTAACATTCGTATCAAGGTTATAGAACACATGTTGTCTTGAAGGGGCAGAAAGAAATTGAAGGTTTTCTCTTTTCATTGTTTTTTTTTAGATTTCGATTGCATACTTCACAACAATACTGCTGAATAGCTTTAGAACTATGTATTCCGCTGTTGCTGCAGCTGCTTTCAGTATTGCTTCGTCCACTATAAGCGACACCACTACCGGCGCAGCCGCCGCTCGCGTTGCCTCAGACACGACCATTGCCACGCGTAAAATCATACTATTACATAAAGCTTGCACACGTTTTGTTTCCATACCATATTCCCTTTTTACTGGTATATTTAGCCTTAGCTGGGTGATTTCCCATAGGGCTGTGGCGTACTACAGTAAATGTAGCAAATATGTTCTTACCGCCGATCCTTACTTGGATGGCAAAATGCAGTAAGAGGAGAACCTCTTCTCAGTCCCGACGCCCTACGCAATTCTAAACAAGCAACATCCTTTTTACGACCGATGCGACCCCCGACCGACTGAGACTTTGCGTTTCCGACCACCAAAAAATAAGTCGGCTAGTCTCGAACAACAAGGTCCCACCAGCGTTACCCGGCTCGCTGGCCTCCCGCAGGGGGACAGCGCGGGTCGCAGGAGCGTTCTACAGGCAGCGCTGCAGCTGCGTATACGAGTAGCTTTTTGGCTAGTGATTATTCGGCGGCTATCGATACCATGTTTATGCTACTCCTCCTTTGCGCCATAGTCGAAGTGGTGACGAAATATAAGTTTACTATATATTAAAAAAAATGAAAAATACGTACACTGGCGTACCCGGCAATAAACTAACCAGGCAATGAGGACGATGATAAAAATAAAGACTACATCAATTATGTGGCCCTTGGAGTACGGGTTTGTCTCTGTTGAGCGAGGCGCCGTTTTAAAGCTATTTCGGACAATTAGAAAACAATCAACCGAAGAAAGAAGTAAAACACTGCTAATAACTCGTGACACGAGTTAAAAGATAGAATTTGTAACCATAAGTGATGGAACCCCTAGATAGTTACAAACCTTTCCAGTGTTTCCTGGTCTATCTCGGAAATCATGCCAAGTTTCAGCCATACTTCAAGCACCGTCTTTATCTAAACAGTGTTTAGCTATTGACGACGCTTTATGCCACTAACTAGCTATGCGTTTGTGAGATAAAGTTATAGTTATCCAAAGCGGAACCTATCAAACCCGCTATAGTGAATTTCCATATATGTGGCATCCCCTGCACTAGCTTAGCGTACAATAGCTTGCCGTCATAAAGCCTTGGAATCCAATCGACACAATAAAGAACATGAAATCCTGACGACTTATTAAGGGAATCCTTGATGGCGAATTCCAAACAACATTTTGTTTATTAGTGTTTGGCGAAAACTGATGAAGCAATATATAGCAAGGAAACAACTATTGCTTTATTTCCGTAGCTTGGATTGCCAAGTGGTTCATCAATAGCTGCGTTCTGAAAGAAGTCATTATCTTTTTAGAATTGGATTTTATTGTGACAATTTCGGCAGACGAGGCCCCGGGGGTATGGACTAACGCGCCGTTTCAAATAATCTGACTTGTTCTATCCCCGTTTTTTGGCCGTACTATGAAATGACCTTCCAGACCAGTTCTACAAAGCCTATGTTATCTCGGTACTGTTTTTTTTAACGGACATTCAATCCAACTGAAAGCTGCGCTTCTAACATGACACACTATTAACTCTAATAGGCAACATAACTACGCAGCTCTGTAAGAAGTTTACTACATTTTTAAAAAACGTGGCTATAAAAACAATAATCTGTCTATATACTACCTAACATCTGTATCTGTTTGTTTGTCTATCCAATCTAAATCGATGCTTTAAGGTGGTCGAATTGGGCTGATTTTTGGTGGATCGCTAGAGTTTCATCTTGTAGGATGCCGTACAAGGTGGAACAGATTGGATAAATATTTTTTCAAAGGGGGTGCTTTTTTCTTCCTATAGAGCAATGTTGGTTTGGGCGAATCGGTCATTTTGTTACAATTCTATAATTTTTACAATTTTATAACAATTTCACGAGGATTTATGCTTTTTTTTTCGCAGAAATTGCTTATACATGTATATGAGAAAATGGTGTGGGCTAAGATAGGCTGTATCTTGGTGGGATGTTCTTGTCGAAATTTTTTCCCCAAATTGCAAAAACTTTTATTTCATGTAAAGGGAACTTTTTAGGATGCCAATTGATGGATCTCACCAAGCTGAATCAACATTTGTTTATAGCTAAAATCATTATATGTTAATTTAGCATGGTGTTGTATCTAAGGGGTTTTTTCTTACATCTATTGACAAACTGAATAGGAATGTGATGATATATATTTGATGAAAACCCTATTGGTTTTTTATCGGTTGGATCATGTAAGAAGAAGAGGTGAAAATTCATTGTGAGTGTTGTTTTAATAAATGTCAATTAGAAAATTAAACCGGTTAATGCTAAATTTTTGATAAAAAAACCTTTTTCATTTTTCATAAAAGATTTTCATAAAAAACCCTAGCTCATTTTCAGATGAACACTAAAAATGTCAAGAAAGAGAGAGGTATCTAATAGAGTGTAAAAAATGCTTATTATTATTATTATTATTATTATTAGTATTAATGATCAATGTAACACATCAGATATGTCTTTATCCAGTATATGTAACTAGTTATTAATAAACGAAAAATTAAAAAGAGGTAAAAAGTAAAAACGTTTAAACCTAGGACATGTGTTAGAAATAGGCGTTTCGGAAACAGAGTTAATCAGCCGACACAAAAAAAGCCCGTAATTACATTGTGGTATTTTATTTAAGGCTAGCATTTTACAAAAAAAGATAAATCTAGAACAACCATTATAGAATAGGCTGATGATGATATAATTACAGAAGGGTAGCGAATTAGTTGAAGCTGAGTAACTGTAATGGCATAATTGATTTTAGGGTATGTTAGATTGGGTGCCGTATCAATGAATCAGATGAATCAACGGTAAAACAAACGCAGAACAAAACCCGCAAGTATATCTAGTAAAAACTAAATTTCCTTAGTTAAAATCCTCCCAATATATTATGAAACAGCCTAAAGTTCATCTTTGAACGTTGATATTAGCAAAGAACAACAAGTACGTCTGTATCCATGACAATAGCCAATGACGTCTCGCAACGTCGGAACTTCAGTCGTCAATTGAGCCGTTCGCCTGCCTAATTAGAATTACGCATGTTGTCTCACTACTTGACGCACTTGTGACGGACACACGAAGGGCGCACCGAGAAGACCGAAACGCGCTGGAAGGCTCTCTCAGGATCAATCTACAGACACTCCCTAGCTAGTTGTCCCGGAAATTAACGAAAGCTAGGTGGCTCTCCCTACAAAAGCAGACCGACGTAAGGCGAGATAAGAAATTCTGTTTTGGTGCTTAGGAAGGTATAAGGCGACGAAAATTATGGCAACATCCGGTAGCAGTTCTGAAAGAACCTGCCTCGCTGACCGGTAACGGAAAGAACTACACGCTCTTTAAAGGAAAAAGACGCCCTGGAACAGAGAATTGGATCGCCCACCTTTCTTAAAAGAACGGTAAAAGTAACATTTGCTAGGCACTCCTGTTTCTCGGTATTGGTCGAGGTGTTGCTATCGCAGTAGTTGTGGGTATTGTTGCTAATGCTGTCTATGATACTGATTATAATTGTAAATCTAAACTTCCTTTTTACAAATGGCCGCAGGATCACACGGAGAATTGAATTAATTCTGATTATTTTCTAGCTGTCTGTAACGAGCAGCGCGTGATACGACACGTCCACTGCTGAGCAGTTGATTTTTTCAGCAGCTCAAACAGTAGCTTTAATCCAGACAGCACCGCACCTTTAGCTCGACTGGCAGACTGACACTGCTTTTGTCCTTAACTTTCTACCTTGGCGACACGAAGGGATAGGGAAGGTATTGCTGGTAGACAATCAGCTGCAAGTATTTTCCTTGCACTGCTTCCATCCTCCGTCCTGAGGGAAGAAAAAGAGGGCAATCAGGGCACCAGTTTGGCCTACAACAGGCCAGGCCGATCTTGCCCAGGCGGCAAACTAACCTGGCCCCTTAGGCGTTTTCTTTAGTCGGTCTTCGCACGCAGGCAGCTAGCAGTACAAGTTCTTCTGCAGTCGTTTTCTTGCTGGCGAGGAAAAAATGAGAAGAAGAATACCCCTTGCTCTTATCTAGATTGATTTTCCAAAGCAGCTTGCTCCTGGCGCTATCTAAAGCGTTGCTGTTCCAGTCGATTCCCCAGTCAAAAGCACTGAAGCTCTTATTTCACGCGTTTGTCAGTCGATTAGCCGTTGGTAGGGAGTGGAAGAAAGAGCGACACTGGAACAGAAGAAGAAAAGCTAGGACACTGAAACGTTGCAGAACTCAAGAGCAGTAGCGGCTGCAGCTCAAACAACGTAAAAAAGGAGGCAAGGCCAGTAACAGACGGGGCATGCGGATAACGTGTAACTCTACGCATAGTCGTCTGTCTAATAATAGAGAACAGAAAGACAGAGCTGCTGGCTGAGACAATCAATATAATCCTGAGCTCTAGTGACGACATGATAATAGCGCAATAAATTGCTAGCTAGACAATGAAAGATGCCATTCGATTAAAGCAAAGCTTCCAGACGCCACCTTAGCATGGCATTTAATCTTGCCAATGGATCCAACGCCGCTGCAAACGCTGTATGCAGATACTGATCCCGGTTAGCACCATTGGGATCAGCATTAACGATTATATATAGTGCTTCACATATTTGCCGTTTAGAGCGTAGAAAGCCTGAGAGGCGTTGGGGAAGGGCCCATGCCATTAGGGAATTAAGGTGACACACTATATCAGACCATCGTTCATATTGTTCTGATGTCACATGTACGATTTTGTTATTCCAGTGGCACAGATACCGGCAGCGTAGAGGTTACGAAACATTAAACCTTAATAATTGACGCCGTCAGAAACGAATCTTTCTAGAAGTTCTGAGACGTATGCTACAAGCGTACATCTTTTCAGTTAAGGAACTTATGATCTCCAGCAATCTTTCGAACACTTCGACTCTCCTGCAGTAGTCGATCGTTACACTACTATATAGGTAAGCGGGCCGGATCCCCAACAGTCTGTCCTCGAGAACATTAGTCCCCTATATACCATAACTTGCCGAGCAGTAGCAGCATCAGCATCATCAGCAGAAGTTTCAAAGAGCAGAAACAACGGCAGACCAATTATTCGTGTTCGTTAAGGTGGCTAGATAGGTTAAGAATACTGACAAATTTGAACAGCTGTCTTCATCGTCCATGTTCAGTCAACAGCATTGGTTTCACTGCCATGCAATAAATGCTTAACGCAGATACGACATATAGCATGCGTATGGGCAAATTTGAAAAGAATGCCGCCAACTATACTGACTATGGCTACATTGTCTCAACAGGAATCACGTCCGAAGGTCCGTTTTCATCAGCCTGCTGCTACTTATTTCCCCTTCAACCGCTCTTATGTCGCTGTAAGCAACATTATGAAGCACCGTTCAAATTCTCTATAGAGGTGTCACGTTGTTCATGTAAGGAACGTGATGTATTGATACCTGATTGACATTGATGATGAGACGCGCATTGTATACGCGTCTGTATATCCGGGTGTGATGTGTTAATGTGTACGCATTTGTGAAATACAAAATGCGCGCTACACTTCTGGGATGCCTCCTGCTATTTCTCGTGCCCTGCAGCTTGTCCTTATTTACTCCTTATCACCTCCTGGACGTCAAAGCTGCTGCTGCTACTACTAGTAGGAAAAAGGAGACAGTCAACCAGCCAACAGTCAGATTAGAACATGGAACGAGCGGTGGGAGACAACAACTTATGTTTACTTCGCTAGTATTGTTCGTTGAAACTGTCGTCGACAGTATTATCAACTTCTTATCTCTTGAACGCCACCTATGCAGCAGATTGGTTAGTTATGGTGATAGTATAATGGTAACAGCTGAGAGCATGAGACCGTCCTGGATTGTCAACGGAACTTTGCCATTAAGTGGAACCGAAACGACGTCGTGACGCCGAAGAGAATAAGCGCATGGTTGAGCAATGGCACGAGCGATTGCAAGATGGTGACGGCGGTTGCAAGTTAGCAGGGAAACGACGGACTCGGTAGAAGTTTCTTCAACAGTTGTGCTCCTTAGCTTGTCGCCACTGTTACTCTCTTGTCGGCCAATGAAATACACAGTGGCGACAACGGCTAAGACGCTTGGTAGGTTGCATCTTGACTGCTACTGCTTCTACTGTCAACTGTGTAAGTTCCGTTCTAGGCCCTTTCCTTCTCGCTGGGCTCTATATGGTTTGCGGGAAACTGCTGCTAAGTAGACCCTCGTGCATGTCTGCCAGTATCCGTCCAATGAACCCTGCTGCTAGCTGGTTACAATCATGTCTGACATTCTCACACTTATGACCCGTTCCCATTGCCTAGTCTGCCAGAAGGTCCACCGCGTCGGCTCACTCCTGCATACACTTCCTCTCACCGAATGCCTACGAAGTACCGACATTCTCTCGCTGTTTCTAGCTCTCTGTTCATTTGTAGCCTGGTTTGCGTCCTTCCATCCTTCCTCTGGGAACCGCGCAGGGCAGGATGGAAGTGGTCCGGCGGCGTTCCAGTGTGCCTTCACCACGTGCTCGTGTGGCCAAAATGCTCCTTATGAATATTCGAGTCTCGCGCGAGCGTGTGTCGGCATCTCGTACAACATCACCACCGTCGGTCGTCGTCCTCTTCCCTGCTGTACTAGCTTATCATCGCCCTTCCTATCCTTATCGCCGTCGTCAGAGCTGCTTTTACTGCTACAGCGGTAGCTAACTGGTAAGTAGCTCGTGGCTGGTCCCGGCTTTTGGCCATATTATTGAACGCCCGTAACTAGCTCTCGCTACTAGACATCTCGGTGTTCGCCGACTCCCACAGTCCGCAGGCAAAGGCGAAACAAACACACGTGAGGCATAGAAAACGCCAGGACGGCGAAGGCCAGCGATGAGAGACGAGATGATGCTGGTGTTCTTGCCCGTTTTGCCACTGTTGCTGGTGTTGGTAGTGTCCCTTTCTGTTGTCGCTGCTAAAGACAGTAGCAAAGCCATGCGACGAAAGGCAACGAGAAAAAAGGCAGGAAAGAGTGGCGCCGTGTCTGAGTAACTCCTGTGAGCCAAAAGAAAAGCGAACGCTTGCAAGAGTGTGTAAAGAGGGGTGGGTACTTAGAGCGACGAAGATTAATACGTATGAATAGTGCAATGGCGAGAATGTAGCACTAGTTGCGATAGCTTAAGCAACAAAAAGATAACTTAGAGCGGTATCAACACACCATACTGTTGTTGCTCCCACCGCTACTGAGCCACTGCGACAGCTAGGCCAAGGCCTCATACCAACGCAAACAGCGATCGATGGCGGTTGACGAAGAGGCCAAGGTGTGTGTGCAATAGCCCACTGCGTCTGCCAGTGATCTCGGGTTGCTAGGAGTTGTTAGAGGGCGGAAGGGTTAAGCCATTCGCTAGTTTGCTCTGATGCGCAAGGGAAAGCGACACAAAGAAATAGCAGCAGCGGCACCAATGGCAAGGGCAGTGGTTGCCTTTGCGAGGGTGAGAAATAGATTTATTCAAGACGGATTCATGGATCAGGCAGGTTAAGCAAAGTGGTGCTTGCAATCCTGTAAGCACTCAGGCAGGCAGGTGCATAACCGGATGGGTAGAACTTAATCGCTGGTACGTTCGAGACGCCACCGACGCCTTGGGACGGGAACGTCACAGTATACCGTAGCATAGCACGGAGGAACAGCATAGCTGTCGATTTGATTGCAGTAGCGGCAGCAGTAGCAGAAAAGGATGATGCTTGTATAGTGGAACGTTGGGGTGAAGTTTAGCAGGATAGAAAAAAAGCTTTGCCGTGCCGAAAGCCGGAGGCAGTTTTCTATAGGCCATGTTGATATTCAGTCTGTGATTCTATAGTGGTGCATCGTGGATATCACAGATATAGCTATGGGCATGGCCAGTCGTGCTCCATCATCAACGTCCTCGTAGCTAGCAAAAAGCAGCTTAAGCAACTGGCAACCCATTAGCAGTGCTTCGTCACTATTGGTATCTCGTTCGTCGCATCGGTGGCTGGCGAGTCGCTGTTGCCGATGCGCCGCTGTTGATTAATAGCTGCAAATCAAATAGAGCTAGAAGGGGGGGGGTCCTGGCTGCCCTTAACCGATCTAGTCTCTGCGATAGCCGCTGCAGAAAAATGCGCTGCGAGTCAGGTCGTGGTGATAGACATCGGCAATGCTACCATGATCTCGTCTAATTTTTTTCACCTATATCCTGGCTACAGGATCTAGCGAACCGGGCGGGCACGAGCCGAGACAGCAGTTCGTCATTTGTTACCTGCCATCTTCGCTCCATTTCCCGTTATCGCTGGTATCTTTGTCGGTAGCGTTGTAAGCCTATACCCACCTCTAGTTGGACGCTTCGGAAACCACCGAGGCAGCCATCGGTACCGCTGAAGCATGCCGACCGAGACCTCCTTACTAGAGCTACCTTCTTCAGGAAGGCAGTTAATAATGGCGATAAAACACTTACGATATGATGACCTGGGTACGACTGTGTACAATCTCACTCGGTGCTATGCGAAACGATATTTTTTCACGTTATGCTACGTTTATGAACTACAACCCTCATCCGTATCAGAGCGCTTGTGAGTATGCGTGATCTCGGTGCTAGCTGGCAAATAGAATAGCTTCTGCTTTCTCATTGTCGCTCCCTCGATACTTCAACAATTATCTCAGGTTAGTTCATACACTTGCTACCTGCAATTGTTGTTCTTAAGTAGCATCATTCGCAAGCGGGATCTCCTCTTACAAAAGAAGGGAAATCTGCACATCGATTTAGGAAATCAGTGCTAAACTAGGTCGGATGACAAGGTGAAAAATAGGAGGTTAAAACATTTTAATTTGTGAATATTTTCGTTTATTTTTGGAAAATTAGAAAACACTACAAAGCTTTGCGTCACCTGGATACTACATTTACTGTTTATATGAAGTCCCTAGAGAACAATAAACAAAGAGTATTGTTTACGGCAAAATAATGTCTCATAGCATAGTAAAATTCACTGTAATGTTTTATGTGTCTAAAATATTGTCACTTTAATAGTGTTTTGATAAACAGAGATAACGAAGCAGTCAACGACCCACCAGTTACCCATGGTCTTATAATCTAGGACTTGCGTAAACTAATTTTTATCAAGCTGAGGTAGCGTATAGCACGGGAACTGACTTTCAGAACGGGGCTGCATGAGTAACAAATCAACTGAGAACGACAACTCCGTTAACCCATACTTACAGCTTTTTCGGAGATGGCTAAATTAGTTACTTGCAATTCATTGCAAAAAGGTTCCTCTAGTTATGTCCGCATTTCTCGCAGTCTTCAGAAACTTATGCCTGAACGTCCATCGACGTTCCGAATCCAAATTTCGACATATCTCGAAGAATTTTTTTCTTACTTAGTTTCTGTGATGTCAGTGTCACAACCGGACAATTGCAAGGCGAAAACACGAAAAGGACAACCGATCAGCTTCGAATGAAACTTACCTGAAACGAAACAAAAGAAAATGGTCGATTTAATGCACGGCGTCTAAGTTCCTCCACTCGATGTGACTTGGGTTTATCTACGATGGAAGAAAATTGCTATAGCAAACTCTTCTTGGCTTGCAGTCTGTGCGTGTGTATAGAAATAATGTATCGGGGACACAAAGGACTAGTTTTCCTTGACAAAAGCCATGTTCTCTCAGCAACGTCTTTGGTAGCAGAGGCTGCGACACTGGCATACCAATGAGAGTAGGAGTGAGGGAAAGGCCGACAAAATGACAATAGTCAAATAAAAGAGCTGTAACCAGCCGCCACAGAGAGTGATAGGCTGTCAATGCCGGAAACTATCAAGTACAAAATGACAGTGTCAACTCGAATTCATGAGGATCTTCTTCGATGCTTAGGTGGTCGTTATCGATTTTGAAAAAGTTATTATAAAGTATCACAGGAGGTACAGCTGAGATTGCGCCTTTTGCCTCGTTTTACAGTACACTTGTCATTGTCATTATCATTAGACACGTATACATTAAAGCACCTACGTTGTAACTGTGAGCCCCAATAGTTAGCTACTTCAAGCGAGTCTACTGTAAAAACTGCAGCTCTATTCTTAAATAGGGCATCTAGCCTCTGGCATAAATGGCCCTTACACGTTAATGTGCTTTATCGTATAATTTCCTTCATCAGCAATAAGCTTCGAACCTCAGAGGCTCTCAGGTGGTCACATATTTACCATGCATAAGCCATGCGTAAGTGTAATATAGATGGTGGCATTGCGTTCGCGACCTTTGACGTATTATTTGAAGTCAAAGGACCACGCTGCAGATTGTACTTAGACATTTTTTATTGCAGGTTTTTTCCTTTTCTGCTCTCGCTTCATTGCTGAAGTCAGTGAAACCTCGCCTAACTAAATACGAAAAACGGTGAATAAAGGTCGATCTTGAAGAAATTCTACCCCGTCAATAAAGTTGCTTGGGCATAAAAAGTCGCCCACTGGGTTTGCCAGGCATGGCTCCCTAAATGCTTTCCATCATTTGTATTACATAATTGCTATTACTTGCTAAGGTTTTACTGGTGCTGTGCGTAACGTAACTAGTTTGAGGGGCCCGGTTCACCAACCACTCAATTCATTTGTCTTCACAACGGCCACGGTCGATAAATAACATAGTCTTGCATATACGAGCGAAAAAAATCGCCTCTTCAAAGTGCTGGCATGGCTTTTCAGTGACGTAAGTTCATAATGTAAAGCAGACCTGCAGTATGCGCACCATTCGTTTCTTTGAGGAAAAATATTGATAGCAAAAATTCTATGGAAGTATTTGGCCAACCCTGCAGCCAAAAAACAACGGGAAAGAGAGCGATTTCATCTATATAGCGATCTGTCTTTGGTCTCTAGTGGTTGTGGCATCAAACGTCAAAGGAACCACCACGACGCGATTTCACAGCGACATCCAAACAACCTTTAACTGCTCGCGAGGATGTGTTACGGGTGTGGTAATATTCCCTATTGACAAGCGATCTTCCATCTTCTACCACAAGTCTACTACCGAACTTCGACGGCGCACCAGATAAGCTCAAAGCGCATCACAGGTTATAAGGTAGCGACAAGCCTATTATTACACCACCTATGTCGCTTGTTCATGCTTCCAGATCTATGCACCGATGCCCAGGTCTTACCTGATGTTGGTTACTTCGGTCGTCGACGAGCCACGACGAAGAACTCTCAAGCGCGGATGAACCCGCCAATTAATAAGTGGCCCCAAACCAACTAACCCATTGAAGCAACTGCTATGTACACACTAATATATATACATATATACAAATGCGCATTAGACACCATGGTTCGTTTGGAGTGACATAAACAAATTGCTTACAACACAGTGTTGTATGGTTTTTACTTATATATCGCATGGCTTCGTAAATAAACCACTTTATATTCACTGACAGTGTAATGTTTTTCGGCTCTCTTTTTATGTAGGGCCTTCGTAATCTCGTACGGTACTGAGTCAGGCCCTAGGTGACAGAAATACACTTGACAGACGGTTCTGCCTGTGAGTAGTACTAAATCTGTTGCTTTCCTATCGTGCAGAAACAACTGTCCTCGTTAGGTGACATTCTTTCTACAAGTTGTAATATCAATTATAACGATACGTAGTCAAGCAAAATACTACAAAAGACCCGGACCAGGATTTCAAGGGCTTACCCGCACAACTACGAGTTCTATTTCGCCAGTATGAAAGAGTCTACTACGTCTTTTTTTCTCATAGTCGCGGCATTCTGCGCGTCCTTTTGGTTTAAATAGACTACCTATGCATCGACGAATCTAAATACATATATATGCAAGATCTAGACTGGATTGAATGTTAACTCGAAGATAACAAAATCGAACTTTTGGTAACTGAAATTTTTCAACTAAAAACATTAAAAAAAAATTACAACATTAAAAATTACACAGATGAAAAATTATATCCCGAGCGTATGCTAAATAGTTATAAACCTTATTTGGTTGTATAATATACTAAACGTACCTACAGAAACAACATGAAAGTATTACGAACATCGTATTTTCAAGTTGTTATTATGACAAAGGGACAATAATGCGTAAGTAACTTTTTTTTTAGATCTGCATGTGTCTACCTACAATTTCACAACTGATGCAGGCATTTCTATTTTTCCTGTTATTGCGATGACTAATATTTAGTACTAACTCTATATATTCGAATCAACGCCACTACTGTTTTAGGATCATTATGGTCCGCAACTGGTAATGGACGAAAATAATTTTCCGTCTTTTTCCTCTTGCCCACGGCCCATCTATAGCGTGCTATGGCTAGTGTTTGCTTTTTTCTAATCTGTCTTCCCTTAGTTAACGGCTAGATCATATACGATGGTAAAACGAAGCAAAAGGATTTGTTGCAGGGGCAAAGAGTAGTTGGGGTGGCCGACATTTCGAAAGCGGCGCCGAAAAGGCTGCCTCGAGGGGTTAGACACGACCTTCGGCGGGATGTGGCCTGAAGGCGGCATGTAAGCGAGCTGTTTACTCGCTCATCGCGGCCACGATCAGGGTCGTACTGATTGTGGTAGCGCTGATGACGCTGAGCACGTACTCGCTTGCATGTACGCCGTCATGTCGTATTCGAACGCTGTCGAAGCCTTATTTCGTAGGAAGAGAATATGGAGGCGACTCTATAACAGATCTTCCATATGGACTATGACGGATTAAGGCTCTTGTCTACGTTTGCTCCCCTTATCGTAGGTCCGCTGGATGCTGCTTGGACGACTACAGCGACATACAACAATAACAACGATGTGCATATCGGTAGCAGCAATCGTTACACTAACAACTAAAAAATGGTGGGGCAAAAAACAAATGAGGAGGAAAAAAACTGCTTATATTAGGGCGCCACGTTATAGCAGTACAAATTACAATGTTACATAAACCGGCAACCCTGCCGTTAAAACTTCTTGTTCCGCTTCACTTGCCCAGATACGTTACACACACGATTATCAGCGCTATCTTCCTATTAAGCTTACGTTTAGCAAAGCTTTATCCATGAGTCTTTCTCTCTCTATCACTTTCAGTACCTCTATCATTTTCCGACGCCGTTACCTTTTCTCTCTCTCGATTTATTTCGTTGCTGCTGCTGCTGCGCCGCCCTTCGTAGCAGCCACGGATTTGCCCTGTTTTCTTAATGATAATAGGAACAGCAGGTGCCTCTTCCATTGGCACGCGCTTGACGATGATTATACCGCTATTTCTATTATTGTCGCCATTATTCACTTATGTTAGCGTTATTCGTGCGTGTCTGCGTATTCATATACGTCAGTGCGTTCATCCCACAGAGGAAAAAAGGAAGGAAGGAAGGAAGGAAGGAAAGAAAGAACGGAGCTTCGTAGATTGAATGATGCGAGGCAGCGTTGAGGGCCGAAGGGCAAGCAGGCACTAGATAGAAGCAACGGGTAAGATGGTAGCATGAGAAACGGCGGCAGTAACACAGCTTGGATCAACATCCGTAGACGGAAAAAAAAATAGAAATTTGGCTGGACTAGGACGTACTTCCTTGGGCCTTGCTCCTCCGGACTGACGCAGCAGGTTTAGCGCAATAAAGAAATACGTAGTATGTTATTCATAGACAAGCGACTCGTCTGGTAGGCCGTTGTTGACGTCGTTTGTAAAGTTGACAGCATTTGTTTGAAATAGAGAGCAGCGATGATAGCACTGCGAGTAGACTTGCGAAACTCGTGTGTACATAAGCCCTATTGTAACAGCTGTACTGTTCACTATAGGTACGCAAATGCCAACCAAATCAGGCAGCTAGGGTTAGGTGTAGGATGATTCTTTTAATGGGTACGTCGTATAATAGAAGTGAAACAATTGAGATGACAGTATGCTATGAGATACATCAAAATAAGATTTAGAACAAAGTCGCTTGGCCATTGTATTGCTCTGTTATATATATATATATATTGTACGTACCGTGACAGATTTATATGATACCGACCGGTAGTATGTATAGCACAAGAAATAACGCTAATAGTAGGCATTTTTTTCTGCCTGACCTAGTTTGAATCACGCGTTATAATATCGAGCTGTACTGAAAATTAGCACACAGATGCTCACACGGCCATCTTGTTTACCCTTCGGTAAGCAACTGAGAAGTGGTAGTTTCGGCCACAATTTTTTCTGAAGATGTTACTGTTTTCTATTTCCTTTCTCTAGAAAGCGACAAATCTTGGGGGCAAATGACAATGAGGCGAGGATGGCAGGCACGTTTTTTACGACGTCATACCTTAATTCTCTGCAATTCTGGTATTGGCTTACAGTTAAATAGAGAGAGCCATAACAAAACTATGCAATCCTTTAGAGAGCACAGAACCGCTAGCAATAGCGTGTGCCACAATCTGGTTGGTTTAAGAGGGTCAACGAAAAACAGGACAACGACCAGCTGGACAAGTAAGCAATGGCTAGGACACAGCAATCTGAAACCGACGTGAGTCGCATATCACCTCAGTCCCTTAACTGGCCAGCACTATGAAAAAAAACCTACTTTTGCAGCCGACTTTACGGCCCTCTGCGACTGCTGCTGTCACAGCCCAGTGCGCGTCCAACTCAACAATATCGCACACACGACACCCATATCAGCGACATGAACCGAGACCTATATAGACACAAAATGAACCACACTATGGGCTAGCTACATACTGGCTGTGCCGTACGTTCGTCTGAACGCCTGCAAGATCCTAAAGGTGTCCGAGTAGTAAGCGAAGAGCGCAAGCGTCCTGCATCACAGATGGCCGCGCCATAACGATCTGCGCGACCATTCGGCTGCCATTCTGGCTTTTCCCCAACTTCTAAGATTCTCTAGTCCTCCCTCGCTTTATGGCCTTTCTCAAGCAGTCAGTCTGTTCCGATCGATGGTAAGAGTAGCGTTCCAAGCGATCTGTTAGCCTGGCAATCTACTAGTCTGCTTTGTTGCTTAAGTCTTTAACGAGCCTAAAGTGAAGCGCTACTCCGATGCTGTTTCCACACAACAACAACCCATTCTGTGAGAAGGTTGAAGAAAAAATGGTGACGCTGTTGCGTGATCTTAATAAGTACGCTTCCATCGCTTTGCACGTTTTAGCCTGTCTTCCGGTTGGCTGCTGCTACCGCCGCTATTTCTTAGCTCCCGTATTATACGTTGTACAATGTACACTTATTTGTCGAGCCAGCGGTCCGCGTTATGTGTCGCTGTTAACACATAATATTCAGTCAGTGTCGGTCTCTTCGAGCCAGGCGCTCATTATGTATGGCTGCTCGAAACAACATAATTCTCCCTCATCGCAATGGATATTGTCGCGCCAGCTGGCTGAGCTAGCTCAATACCATTCGTATATAGGATAGATTGGGATTTTTTAGCAGGAGCAGCAACAACAACCATAGCCGTCATCGAACGAAAGCCAATCGCTCAAAGCATCACTTCACCTCCACGTTCAAAGCTTAGAACAACACATAGTTTACAATTCGGATTTTGATCCGTACGGGCTCTGCTGGCATGGGGCGCCGCTGTAAAATACTCTTTCCGATATTGGCAAGGTTCATTTTGCTAAGCAAAGCTGAGTCACTGTAGTGGAAATCGCGTTGTATGGTATCCTTCATTTTTGGTCTTTTCTTTATCACTTACGCTCCCTAGACGAAAAAAAAGGAAAATGAGATGATAAGGCAAACGTAGGTGGACGAGCGAGCTCTTCAACATTGAAGATCCGACGCCACCCGGTCGCTATAGTCGACATCGCTTTCTGTGAATTTCCGGATGAAGCAGTCCGCCTGGGCAGCCCGGATAGCAGTGTGAAAAAGATGAAGAAAAGACATCGGGTCTAGTCGACGCGTTCTGCCGTTGGATCTCTGAGATGCGCAACCGACAAGGACGACGAAGATAGACTTCGGGGTAATTTTTCCACTTGATATGATTCGAGATCGAGATTGAAGCAAGGATGACCAGATTACCGACGACGAAAAAGGAGTTGAACCATCGTCGCAAAACGCGAAAAGAGACGACGAAACCGAAAGGAGACGAAACCGAAAGGAAGGGGTCGACTGGGTAAGAAAAAACGAGAAGAAGAAAAGCAAGGCCCTAGCCCAGAGGGACTCCGCGTAATCTCCGGTATCTGCTCATCCAATACCAGCGGCAGCAGCTGCAGCCGCAACCGTCTGATCTCTATCCTTTCAGTCAGGGAGGAAGAACTAGAGATTCTCTTTCTCTACCATATCCCATATTGTCCCTTTTTCTGCCCCTCCCCCCCCCTTTTTTTTCTACATACAAAGCCACTAGAGCCATTTTTCGGTTCAGCGCCACTGCTTCAGGCTCTCCACTCATCCAGTCACTAGCAGTTGTCCTAACTCCGTCCACTCCTGATCCCTTAGCTAGCGTTGCTGGCTTGGCCTGATCAGTTCTACCCTCTGTAAGTTGACGCAGTTAGTCGATCAACGGATCTTTGCTCGCGGGATTCTGAGGAAGCTCTGGGTTTCAATGACTCCGGCTTGCAACGATAACTTTCACTTCTAGCTGATGTTGCTTCCGTCGTAGCCGCCAGTACATCCCAGAGCTAGGGAAATGTCCGACTGACACTTTCTTGGGTTTAAACAGATGACTCACGTCATGCATTCGCTTCTCTTTTTGTCTCTTTTTCCCTTTTTTAATTTTTCCTTTTAGTTGGCTGTCTTAGGCTGCTCGTCGTCGTCGTCCTGCTTGACCAATTGACGCGATTTTAGTTTGAATTAAGGTTGTCACAAGGAGGAAGTCGAATTAGTGTAATGTTTATTGCCACTCGTGGTTGTCGCTCGCATTCTTAACTACAGTGTATACTATAAACAACAATGACAAAGTCAGGCCTACACGAAGGCCTGACGAAGCATGTTAAAGCGTTGGTTGAAGTAGACTAGTAATGAATTTAAGTTTAAGTAGCAATTAAATTATTGAATTTAATTGCCACTTAAACGCAAGGTAGGTGTGATGGTGCAAGTTTGACATAAACTTCAACCAAATAGGGACGTTTTGCTCCGAGAACAGCAAGATGACTACGTAAATTATACGACAAATAACTTTGCACACATTGTAGCAAACTGAGTGATTAACGAAGGTCTACAGGCTCCAAGAAGCTTATGCCGCCTATATCGGTTAAGTACATTTACTACTATCTTAATCTTGACCATACTTGACGTGTTATTCACCCGAAATGTTTCTGTTTCCTAGTTTCACCATATTTTACGTCACTTAAACGTATTATATATCAATAAACACATAATAAATGATACATGAATACCGAACAATTTCAAAAAGAATAAAATTCGTTTATGATAGAAGCTGAGTGACGCGTTGTTCGACCCAGCCCGTTTTTAGCAACTGGCCCATTAGTTTGTGTCGCATCTATAGCGCTCTACAATTGAACTGTTAGTGTATTGTCCCTTGCAAAATGACGCTGGCGTTTCTGTCAATGCTTAGTGGCGTAATGATGGAAGCACACGTGTATAGATGGAAAGGAAGAGAAGAAAAGCGTTGACTCCAAACCGAGAACAAGACTGCGCACAGCACGGCCTGTACAGGAGTCTGGCTGTGTTAGATACATATGTATATACAGCTGCCATCGTCACTGACTGTGAGAGGTTGCACAAGTCTTTTACACTCCGGCCCGAAGCTCGGTCTGTGCACAACACTCTCTCAATGAGAGCGACAGGACGAGCAGTAGATGGTTTCTGTTCATTAGCAGTCCGTACTGGGTTCGCTTCGCTAGCTAAAGAATCGTTCACACTTCTGCACACCATAGAGGGCTTGCAGGAACAGCAGAGTTCGTTGGCGCTTGCTCGATGCTGTCAATAGTTGGCTATGATTATGCGGCACGAGCCCTTAGCCCTGATTAAGTAAATGCCATGGCCAATTCAAAGCTCATTAATACCACTATCCTATAGTTACGGCTACGAAATCAGCTTCAATATAAATGCATACGTTTATATCAACTGTCCTTGTAGTACAATAAAATTCGTTTTGATATGTTTGCTAAGTTATAATGTATGAAAATAATATGTATACGAGTTACGCGTAGCGGTCATAAACGTTTTCGTGTTAGTAACTATTGGATATGGAACGAGAACGGAAAAAAACGTAGTTCAAAATGTGGCTCATTCTTGGACACTAGAAAAGGATCTTATCGCAAGACGCAAGAATTATCTTATCACTGAACAATACTTCTTATTGTCGAAAAAGTATTGACTATTCTAGTTAGACGGCTTACGTAAGTTACGTAACTCAGGTGATACGCGATGCGTCAGTCGGCGTTAATATCATTTGAAAGATTTGCATAGAGCTTTCTTAAGATTAGTAAAATTTCTGCAAAAATTCACTATATTTCATAATTTCATTATGACGAAGGCATAAATGCTTCCCAGGTCTACAAGAAATCGTGCTGTCAATGGTCAAGACGCGTTCTTGGAAGAAACGATTTAAAAATGACACTTTTCGTTCTGGAAATTTCAATGTGAAATATGCACCCCTCTGGTTGCCGATCAGTTACGAAAAAATGTTGTTGAAATTATTGCCAGAGCTGAGCAAGACCGATGCGTTTGTAGCCATGATGTCGCCGCCAGTGAAACAAACATTGATCACCAAACAATTTTGAGATTCTGAGATTTTCTAGTGCCGACTCTATTTGGTACAAGCCTTCCTGAAATTCTTTTCTCCTGTATGCACTTTTAACCTCCTTAACACCCTACATTGCATATTGTTGTCCTATTGGTTCCTTATACTGCATTGTTTGAGGCATATTCCCGTCTATTGCTGCTGTTAGTGCTGTTGAAAGTACTGTTCGGAAAGATTAGGATTGGCCAACGATACGGAAGTAAAGCGCTCTCCCACGCTCATTCTCTGCCCACGTCAACCCTCTCGTCTCACCCGTGTCTGACCCGGATCTCATCGCTTCCGCTATCCCCACCTCCATTCCAATTCACATCATTCTCCCGGCCGTGTTGTGATCGTGCTAGCTAGCCATAGTGCGGGAGAAGCAGCAGGAACAGCCAAGTAATGAGTTCCGATTGTGAATTAACAGGCTGTCATTGGAGCACACGCGTCTCGTTTATCGTTTCCTTCATTTCCGCACACAATTCTATATATATAACCCCTGTTCGTCCCCTGTGCTCGCCCGCCCCTGGACCCACGTATCCTTGTGCTGGAAACTCATCCCTTTTCTCATACTACTTTCGCATCCCTGGCAGAGACTCCCAAGCTCGGTTAGGTATAACGAGCTGGCCGTCGTTTCAGTCATTTCAAAGCGGCACTCTCGACCTTAGACCTTTAAACCATACTTCCTGACATGTACGGGTATCAGCTCAATCAACGCGTGGCTTCTTAACACGGCCGAAAACGCGGTCGAGATAGTGACGGTACTCATTGTTGTTCGTTTCGGCTATTTCTGCTCTACAAAGATGTAGTCGATTCGCTCTCGTGCTCTCGAAACTGAATCGTCCCTTAACACCTCCACTGCTCGATATAGCACTACACATTGTATCAGCTGTGGGTTACCATTATTAATCTACCTTTGGGCTTAAAAGTATCATCGAAAATCATGGATCCGCTAAGCGCTGAATCCGTGTAGAATACAAGTGCGTGGCTATGGCTGTGTTTGTGCGCCGCACAAACACCGCTAACATAAGCACAATGTATGTGCTTATGTTAGCAGGAATGTGTTCTCCTAGGCTTCGTTTCCGTCTCGTTTCCTTTAAATAGAGCGCATAGTAATGTATTAATCTGTGAGCCGACAGCGCCTTCACACATTGGCCACGGTTCCGGTGACGGTGCTAACACTCGGAAGCTCGGAGCCGCTTCTGTTTTTTGGATCAGGCTGAAGAAGTCATCGCTGTCGTTTGTCTATGGGCCTAGAACACACAGGATAGACGTGTAACCTTTGCCTTCGTACCCTTTTTGTCTTCCTGCCGCTGCCGTAACGTTTCGACATTCAGCACTCAGCGGGACTCGTCGACGCTCTTTGTCTGCTTGTCATTCTTGATGCTATCCGTAACTATTTACGTAGGCCTCCTTTGCCCATCATCGTTTTTAGAAGAGAAGCAGAATAAAAAGACGGTTTTGCTGCACTGTCAGAACATCAGCTGACACTGAGGACGACCAACCCCAGTGCCAACACGAAACATCCTAGAATATTATTCGGCTCTGTTCCCTACACGAACGAACCGAAAAAGCAAGGAAGATTCGGCTCCGAGAGAGGCAGGGTGCTGAGTTGGCTGACCGCTGCGCCCTTTTGTCCATTCCCGCTTATCTGTGAAACCACCCTCCTCTCTATCCACACTAAAGGCGATCCAAGGAGGAATCTGTCTCTCCAAGGAGACAGGAAGTCTGTTCTAATTTTTCCCTACCAACAACGTGACACTCATTTCTCTCCTGTTCCTGCTCAGTCAAAGAATGCATTACTAGTGATGAAAGTGCTAAAAGGGAAAGTTGGGGCAGAACGAACAGACTTGTAAGAGAAGATGGGACAACCCGGCGAGGGAATGAGAAAGGAGGCGCTGGTTAAATAAATTTTACTTAATTAGACAAGCGCCGCCAGTCGGCTCGCGTAATCGTCGACTACATGAGCCGACTGGCGGCAAGCAGAACGGGCAGGCAGGGAAACGTTGCTGACGAACCTATTCGCAAAGATCGAACGAAAAAGATGCAGAGAGCAGCACTCACGCGCTCAACTTTTTTACCCTGGCATGGCCACAGTAACGCCTTCGCCTGCAAGGGTGCCTTTTCTTCTGCCTTTCTTTTTTGGTTAGATCGCCAGCAATCCAGGCAGCTACCAGGACTACCATCTTTCTACAATCCTTAACATTCTGTCATGACGCACCCAAGCTGACAGCGACACCGGGAACCTTTATTTGACGGTTGTTCGTCTGGCAGTGTGACGGCGACGACGATAGCTACAATGATGACGGTGTATGGCTAAAGCGAGAAGCCGACAGCGGGCGAGAGGTGGCTGCCAGAATATTTGGTCGTCGTTGCCAGGGCGGCCGCTACAGTTATCTAGCAAGCGACACCTAGGAGAGCAAGCTCGTCGTCGGTTTCTCTGGACCTAGCAGAAAGAAGCACTGGCCGATTGTCTTTTTCTAAGCGCTTCCCTTCCCCACCATCTTCACTCTTTACACTCGAATCCTCCGCACGCTCTTGGGATCCCCTTCTCTGATGTGCCTTAGGTCTTCATCTCCCATATGAATAAGAAGGGTCCGTTGGTTCGTTGTTTCGTACGGTAGTCGTGCTGGCGCTGCTACTGCAGCTGGGTGTGATCGCGGCGTCAACGAAAATGGCGGTTTTTCGCTTGTCAGCTAACAGAAACCGATCACAACCGTTCGAATAATACAGTATAATTAGGATCAAGTCCAGTCAAAACTTGACTGACTTTAAGAACTAGCAACCAGGTAGCGATGGCTCTAAAAACAGGAGAGGCAAGAACCGAAAAGAACTTCACCTACCGTACTTGTCCAATTTCCTGGACACTTTCTGGCTGGGTGTTAAGAAGCTTTGTAGGGCGGAGCCAGCCGCGCCCATCGAGTATACGTATTGGTTTGACCGATAATGAATAAACTTGCTTAGTAGAATGATACGCGTTTAAGGCGAAAAGCAATACGAACGGCATTACCCGCAACTGTTTAAATCTCGTTGGAGTAAAGATGGGCACATATACACATAAGAACAGTACGGTAAACGCCTACCGTTTGATAGAAATACGTTGTACTACTTTACTTTTTTTTATTATGCCCTAAGGTAAAACAATTATGTTTTGAAAATGCCGCTCATGCGTTATATGTGTATATAGTGCATAAATGTTTGGGAATAGAAGTTGAACGATACAGAGATTCTGGTCAGTCGCAACGTTGTGGTTGCTTGTTTTAGCAGTCAACTTATAAGCTGGACAAGCTTGAGATTACTGCTGGAAGAAACTGGTTATGCTAGTTTCATATCATACATTTATATTAGCTATATTATATATATATATATATATATAAGCAATATTAACCTTATAACAAAGGTCAAGAATGGCATCTTCTTCACACGTACGCAGATAAAAAAAGAATTATTATAAGCGCTAAATTTGTAGCATGGGCTAAACCGTGGAGGAGTTTCTTTTAGTTTGTCTAATTTCGCCAAAATGCTTTCGTATCAGCTTCATCCCATAGGGGCAACAAAAAAGAAACTACGGGACCCCCATGATATTGACCCCGTCCAGCTGAAGCGGCCTCGGTGCGTTGCATTTTCGTTGAGCTTAAGAGGTCTAAAAACCGGACTTAAAGTAGTTGAAGCATAGCGCAAAGGAGAAATTGCTTAACGCGCAGTAAAGACATACAATTAATGAGAAGGTTGCTTCAACGAGCTGCTTGCCATTAGCGAAATAGAAGAAGCTTAGAGCTATCGAGTACCAACGACGAAAGAAACAGTTATTGAAATGATTCTGTTAATTTGTCAAACGTTTGGTTATCAAAAGTCATGCTGTGTAAGTGAATGGCCAAAAACACCGACCGACTCAAACCAGCCTGCAGTGTGAAGAACTCACTGCCATTCCGCATGTGCAGGTTGTGGATAGAGGCAACTCAAATAGAAATTGAGCGGCAACTTTAATAGTTAGTCTGTTCCAATTACACATTGTGAAGCGCGCAGTGTCCTACATTGTGAAGCAATGTAGGACGCTACCTGTGGACAACACACTGCGATAAAAACATTGAAACACGATAAGCCGTGCGTGAACGTTTTAATCAGGCATTGGCTTGCCCTACTTTTCTTGTTCGAGCGTGTTTATTTCAACACTATTTTTACCACCTCACTAATTAGACGTTTGGTAGGTACTAGGAAGGCACCTCTATTTTCGCATAAGATTAATCCGTCAGTTGAGGTAGATATCGTCCAGCACTCATATTTCGTTGAGGTTTAGATATAATGTAATAGATAGTTGATATAATAAAAACTAGGATCTTTATATTTGGAAACCCATTTGTCGTGCCACACAGATCGGTATAGAAAAAAAGTTTGAATAAGTTATCTTCCTCACTGATTATTCGACTTTTAGTATACTCTATTTTGCTGGCGAAGAGTTGCTATTGTTACATTAAGAGAAAGCATTGTATCCACTAGCATTGCGGATGCCAATAGAGCGGCTGTTGCCGCCGTCGTTCGATATTGTCGGTTTCTTAGAAATTGAACGAACGACAGTGGACACGCCATGGCAGGCTAGTGTTGTCTACTGTAAGCAATGTACAACTCTCTGTCTGAAGCCAGTCGAAGAGGGTAACGTTTTCAATAATTCATCAGAAATCTAGCAGGCCGCGAGAAAGTCGCGCTTGACCAACCGTTGAGGTACCTTACCCGCCCACTTCGTCTAATCAAGCTGGAAGCCTGGCCGGTGACTCTTCACCACGTCACCTCGTTAGTTTCGCTACCCCTCTGGGGCAGCGGGGCGCTTTCGGTCGTCGTTCAATTCCACTGTCAAGGTGACCGCTCTTTGCAGCAGACCTGGAAACCCCGAAACGCCAAGAACAGGGGTAGCAACAGCCTGCAGGAACTTGCCACACCAGTGGAAACGGATGTAAGAGCTGCTGAAGTCACTGGGCGATGATGAAACCAGACAAATGCTTGTGTGACAAAGTATATGCTTGCCATTCATATTTTTAGAAGCAGCAGAATACTACGGCATACAGGGAAAAGCTATCTGATCGGACCATGCTGCCAAGCCGAAAAGTTCTGGATGAAACAATGTACTAGCGAATAGGCAGTAATTTAAATTGGCGTCAGTGGTGAGTGTTGGCAGGCAAAAAAGTTAGACTTACTCGATGTCGAATTAACAAACGGAGTGATTAACAGTTCAATCTGCTGTTGCTGGATGTTTTGCCAAGGCTAGGGTGACACATATACGAAGCAGGTCGTATGTTCTCTTTTGGACTATAAAGATCGATACATATAGACGCCGGAGTATCTGATGTCATCACCCCCTCGCTACGACCTTGTTCGGTTATTATGAAATTATGAGGTAAAAACCCAGCTACTCTCCATCTATTGACCTGCTGGTTTTCTCGTGAGCTTACCCCCGTACTCCCCCTTTGTTAGGGTGGCAACCGTAAACAGGTGCTAATTGAACTGTTGAATAGCTTTTGGAAAAAGGCTCGTTAAAAGAAAACCAGAAAAAAGTCCAAGGTATAGAAGGACTGGACGGTGCACATGAGACAACATACCTCTCAAGTAAACGGATGGCGTTCAGAATGACGAACAAGAGAAAGAGGGGCAGAAATAATATGGCGTTGTCAACTGCCGCTACAGAGGAACCAAGACTGTTTTTTTAAAAGGCGCTGCTGCTTTAAGAGCAAGCAAAAGACCCATTTCGAATGTGGATCACAAACGGCATCCAGGCGGAAAATGTACCTGCGCCTCCTCTCGACGCCTTGACCTTTCTTGCCCTCGTTGCTTTCGTCTGAGTAGGCCTTGTTTCGGGGCAGATTTCTTTCAGCCCATCAACGGCATCGCTTACTTTAGCGCATTCAGGTATTTTAGCGCGTTGGCTAGCCTAGGGAGGCCTGATGACCTTCACGTTCAGTTCAGCGATTGGGTTCGATGCGCCGCCATCCCTATTGCTATTACTGCCAGTGCCGACGGGTCGTTCCGCGTGACTGTTGGGGAAGAGCTAGACGCAGTGAGAACGGTGCCAGACTGAACTACGACAACGAGATGAGGCCAAGTAGGCAAGCTGCCAACCAAAGAAGTCGACTCTTTTCCGCGTGGCAGAAAAAGAAAAAATCCAGTTGCCGCTGCCATCGCCCTGCTGATTGGTAGCGCTCCGATAGACCAGTGCAAAAACGAAACTATTGGCTCCTTTTTTCCTACCCCCTTGGTGAGTCCATTGGCGTCCGTCGAATAGCAGTGGACTGGGCCAGCAAACTCTTGCCGCAGTTGTTCGACCGCTGCTTCATTCGCGTCTCGATTGGCTAGGTTCATTCCTTTCGCTTTCTTCCTTCTCCATTCTCCTGCCAGATGTCTCACCAGTGGCCCGTTTATCCTAGAGCGCAACCCGGTCAACATTGCTTCTACCCTTCGACGATCGTTTGCACTGTTCTTACACTATTGAAAATGCAGCGTAATGGAGCAATCACATCAACAATGAGCTGACTGGTGTTACCTGGCTGCTTTCTACCATAGCGCTTATGAAATCTCCACTCTTCACTCTGCGCTTCAGAATGCCTGTATCCTCCTTTTCTATTTATCTTACCATTCAGAGTTTTTGACTGTGTTCTATACCCCGTCCCGAGGCATGGGGCTATTGCATGGTGCAGGCATGAGTTGCAAACAATGTGGAATATCTTCCCCGAAACATGTGATCTGTTTTACGGGCTCTGTAAATTCGAACTGTATGGTAGCGCACTTAAGACCTGTAGAAGTATCGGATACTTTCTAATAAAACCCGCTGTAAGGCATATCTCCATATTATTGTATGCGAGACTAGCCTAATTGAAATCTAGGCTAGGCACAGTCAATTGCCGCAGAAGCAAGCTTAATGGACAGAAATGCAGGTACTCCAAATAGCTTTATTCAGGTCTCCAAGGATTTTCCGCTTACAATCATACATACCATTACGCCGTCCCAGCATAGATTAGGTCCGATAATTCTACCACCATCTAGGGACGGAAAGATATTGGGTTAACATAACAATCTCTATAAATTATATAAACTGTTTTTTAGATCAGACATCAGAGAGCTAAAACTTTCGCTATGGTCTAGTACAGATTTAGAGTGCCGTGTGTGTCCGTTGATAGTGCGATATTCCCTTGAGCGCCAAAAGGTTGAAGGGCGATGAGGTGTGAAGGTTGGCAGGCGACATTCAGTGTAGAGCCATAGCCTGTTCAGCCAATCGTTATTCCACATTTTCGATCGTCGTGTTCGCTGTAGCCGTGCTTAGGTGATTGACTGTGGCGTAGCTAGCCAGCCGAGTAGGCAGCCGGTCCCGCGATCAAACGACAGTAGCTCTGAACGAGTGAACTAAGTTGATCGGGACTCAAGAAGCGTAATTGAGCTTACAACAGGCATGGGTTGAAATATAACTGAGTATTCTTGCTTGCCCTTATGCCTAGGAACCACTGTAAGCACGCCTTTCTCCTTACTCTTTCTTTGCACTTGTATCTATGAGAGTACACATTGTCGAGGTGTAAAAAAGACGGCTGCACCTCAATCGGCGGCAGGAGAGCAAAGTGCCGATAAAAAGGGAGTAATGAGGGAAGAACTTGCGAACTGTGCCAGTGTTGGTGCAATGGCTTCTGCAAAAAAGAGGCCAACACAATGGCCGTCTTGGGAGCGCTTGCAACTACGCGAGAAACACCGGCAGCTGCAACAGTAGCAGCTGAGATTACCACTGCTCTGCTAAAAGGAAGGAAAAAAGAAGAAAAAGAACGGCTGAGGATACAATATCACGCAGCCTCTGCTGACGCTTCCCCATTTCAAATCACCGTTCCCAGTGTCTGGCCAGCCACGCTACGAATGCGCAGTAAAAATACAAAAAAATCTTACACTGCAGGGAGCTCACAGACATTGTGAGCCTTCGTCGGCTTCGAGGTTGTGAGGGTTGCTACTACGTTTGCTTCAATAGAACCACGCTGGATGGGCTAAACCGGACTCGAATGAGGCGAAGGAACAAGTCGATTTTGATAACACGTATTTTGTAATCCTTCCTCTCTACTTCTCAAAGCAATACCGCGACTGCTGCTTCAGTAGTGCTACGACGAGTCTTCGATCGTGGAACGTCACGGGACAGCTGGCTTCAACGGTTTAGGAGAGAGCATCTAAAAAACAGCTTCGTGACTTCAACGGAACAATGTATCTCCTATTTGAATCTGCAACTTCTGCTGCTAGGTGCCCCCTGGCTTAGTGGATACCTACCATATTGAATGAAGTAGGTTGCACTCTGGGACTGATTCTTTTTTTTTTTTACTATAAAATCCTATCCCATCTTCCATATCTCTAAAGTGGTATATTTGCTTCGCGGGACGTTCCTGTTGTCCCATAGACGACTTGCTTTGATAGAAGGTGCGGCTGATGAGCGATAGACCTAAACGCATTGCACTGCCCTCCCTACCGGAAGCATATGAAGAATTGAGATGATATGCCCAACACAGCCAGCATCTGGCAGTCGTTTCAAAAGATCTTCGATCGCTCTAACGTTGGCTTACCAAGCGGAAATGCATTAAACGCCTCGAGCACTTCTGCCAGCAGCCATTTTATCGTTAGACATACCACCCCACCACCCAAAGAATTTACCAGTATCTACCACCACTCCGACTATGGAATTGAGCATGGCCCTCAGAGATGCACTTCGTGCTTGATTCACCTCTTCTCGGTTGTACCTTACCTTACTATGACGACGACACACGAGTGCACCAACACCAACTACAGAAAGCTTTCTGAATAGACACCTGACACAACCGAGGCCCGCCCAACTGCAGCTTGACCCGAACCTGCTTATACCGATTGGATGTGCTTGCTCCAATAAAGTACCGACTGTGACGGCAGCGGCAATGGTGGCAGCCATCTGCTAGCAGAGTTGCTAGCAGAGTCGGTCACACGACGCGCTCTAATCGTGTGGAAGAGCGCTACCCTTCGACAGCTGAACGATTGCAGTGCTTAGTGGAAGCCGTGATGGCAAAGCGGCGGCGGCGACTGGAGTAACGTAAAAGAAGGGGAGAAACGGAAACGACGATGCCGTTGACGACGAGGAGAAGGGGATCCTTGGGTGTCCCTCATGTGGGAAACCCAGGACGGGAGTGACGGTCGAAGGCTGCTCGCATACCAAAGAACTTATCGCTGAGAGATTCCCGTGGACGCCGTTACTGCCATCACCGTCCTATCCACTGATAGCATCGCCAAACGATGGAGAGCGCCGACGAACGGATTCCTCACGCTGTTTAGTGCACTCATTCCGATCACGAGCCGCTTTGAGTTGCTGCGAATCGACAGAATGTTCGTTCGAAGGCTCCTTGCTTGCCTGCTTTCTCTCTCGCTGCTTTTCGAGCCGGCTCAAGCTGAGTGAGGGCGCAGACAGAGCTCGAGGCTGCTACGCACGGGGTGACAGTCATTGCCGCGAACTCTCGAAAGTCTAAGTGAGTCGTGCTCTATGCTATTTTGGTGCCAGTGGCGCGTTGGTGATTCCGAAAAGCCCAGAAGGTTGCTAGAACTACCCATACCCAATCTGATGACGAAGCATGAAGTGGCTTTTCGCCTAGCCGTAGTGGCAACCCGAGCCCAAAAGCTCCGTAGAGTTCTCCCTTTACTCCGCTAGCATGCTGACTTGCTCACTCGTTGCTAAAGGTCACGTCCAATCTTGTCGCATAAGGCGGTTTTTGCTTCAAGAAACGATGTTAGCTTCTCAGACCTTGCTGAAGGCAGACCACTTGATGTCTTTCCTCAATAAATCTGTTCTATAGTCGGTACTCAGCCAAAGCCTGCCTGATCACAAAACTGGTCACTTTTTTAAGGTTGGAAAATTGAGTCTTGTCGAATACAGAAATGTGTCTGCTGAAGAATTCCCGAACTTGCAGGATTTGATCTGACGTATTTTTAATTGGTACATGTCGCTTCAGTCATGCTTTTCCATGTAAATACTACCGCAAAGAAATTATAGAGTAGGTACATGGAACATGTCGAGACGATGCAAACAGTCGCGTCAGTGTACCCTGAATGTTTTAAATATAGTTGATAATCATGCTTTTAAATAATACGATTCTGATTTTTTTTTGCTCTTGATGTTGGACTTGTCGGGTACACTGTGTATGTGCGTACAGACAAAATGTGAAACATAGTATATTATTGTCTTCTTCAACACGTTTCGCTGCTTTAGTCCTGAGCATTCTATACCACCTCGACTCAAGTGGTGATTGTAACTATTTTTTTTACCCTTAAAAGTCCTATTTCCGCTGTAGATGGGTAATCACAGTTTATGTTATATCTCACCGCGCCGAGTTCGCTAAGAAACAAATCTGTATACAAAAACAATTTTCGCCTCATTCCAGTAAGGTGTACTTCGCAACGACTATTTTTAGTTCTCACCAGCTATCTATAGTTCGTAGCTACACAATCGTAATATTTAGAAAGGGTAGAATTTCCGTTTATGTCTTAGATTTAAACACAGACCTACTCAGACTAGGCCTGCAGGAAAGAAATTTTGTGAGCGGCATGAGACCATGAGGCCCATACAATATAAATTATCACACTGCTAAAACTTGTTTCTCCCCAAAACAGTACGGAACCCGTAGCGAAGCACCATCACCTTCGACGGCACAACACCATTCAATCGGCGGTCGAAGGAACTTCGAGCGTCGAAGCTGTACTCCCTTTGCGAGAACCTACTCATTTGCTTTAAACGAATGAATAGTATCTAATCACTTCTGGCCAGAGCGTTTTTGGGTGGCAGGCCCACTTCCTGATCATGAAGCTATTTATGACTCTTCGCCCAAGTTTTCCAAGGTTCTGCTAGGGGCAAACTAAAAACCACTGGGCTTGCTGGAAGCCTCTTCATCTCCAAGAGCGTCTCGTCGCCTTCCGAACATCGAGGAGCTTTACCATCCACGGCACGAGCGCATTCCATTTTGCAGCGGAGTTAAAAGCTTCTCTCTCACTTTTGACTATTACAGCTTTCCAACACAGTTATTGCCTGAAACAATTTCGTTACCCAGCGCTGGTTCTATCGTCCTAGATGGCGTTGTTCAAGGCAAGGCAGTGTGTCGCAGAACGTCATTAAAAATTCGTGTCACATGCAATGAGCTAGAACGCTTGCAGATAAACCGACCAACTGGCCATCGTAATTTCTTGAAGTTAATGCCCTTCTGAGGCAAATTCTAGGGCATATTTGTCCTCTATCTTAAACCCCGTCTAAAGCACTCCCTGTTCTTGTTCTTCCGAAAACAGGATAGTGCTTAGGGTACCCGCCTTTAGTAGGTTAGGTACAAGGATGTGCAGCAATACACATACTCTTTCTAGGAAACGACCACGTTTTTGGCTCGCGCTAGAAACGACTAATTGATAGGTTCACACGTTTGATATAGTACTCAATGAGGTCGCGTTTCAAGGTCTCTCGACCTGTTGTGTAACCGTATGAAACTGGTCAACTTTAATGAATCCCTAGCTCAGTAAAATTTGAATTTAGTCCTTATTGGAAATGGAATGTGGGTAGACTCTAGAACAACCGATTTACCTTCCACCATTTGAGTCACCGTTTGGTATCTCTGTTTTGCTCAAACTGAGTATGCAAAAAGAGCTGATTTTGAGCCGGGGTGTGAAAAGATTGGCTCCATCCATATCATTCACATGCTAGGCCTGAGCTCTCTTACTACCACAATTTGCAAATAATACCTTTTCTTAATTATTGGAAGGCCGTTCTCATACATGCGTATGCTGAAAGAAGCTTACGCTATATAGGTCTCATATAAACGACAAAAAATGGACCTCATGTCTCAGTCGCTTATCCTCCCCCTGGCTTCGTAAATATTAAGTATACCGCAATTCACTAACATTTTAGTGAGAAGCATTTGTCAGTAATCGCGCACTACTACGGGTCTGAGCTAGCAGCTACATTTCATAACATTTCGGAACTTCGACGTTGGTGCATATGCGATAAGCTGTCTTAGGTCGAGGGCATCTGAGGTCGCAAGGTGGCTATTAGACAGGCGCTTTAGGGACGACAGATGATAGTGATGGTAAAATGTTTCTTGGCGTTTGTGGCAAGACACATCGGAAGTGGGGTTGCACCGGGGTACATCCGGTGCAGCAGAAAATGCAGGACCAGAGACACGAGATGAAAATGACCAAGAGGAGCTACGCTAGGCAAGAAAGTTCCGACAGATTCGCAACGCCTCTAGTGACTGCTATATCCGTTACAAAAAAACATCATGTAAGGGATAGGGGAAGAGAGAAGAGTAGGGCGCGTTTGTAAAAAAAAAAACTGCAAGCAGACGGATTTTTGCCTAAGGGCAAAGCAACTCGGCGAAACCAGCGTCCTGATCAGGGCTGGCATACCACAAAGAACCTAAAGAACTTAATGATCTCTCCATACTTCTCTTAAAGGTTACCCGCGCAGATCGAAGAGCACAGCTTATTTGTGTTAGGAGAAGACACTATATTATTATAGTGTTTTGCATTGAACTTGAGTATTCCCTTAGGCGTAGAAACTTGCTCATGAAAGAATACAAAAGAAAAAAAATAGTTTGAAACTCACACATGGTGTACTCGATTAAAATAGCAATTTAGAAGAAGTAATATCGATGTAATATTGAAATAGGTGTCCCTCATATCTACAGATTTCATTTTCCCGGGAAGTAGTATAAGTTTTTCCATACCTAAGTCTTTTTATCGGGCTAAGGCGTATCTCAATAACCACGCTTCTAGATCCCTTGGCAAATTTAAGAACGAGCTGATTGATTAGATCACTTTACCATTTACAAATCTGGTTGCGAGTTGCTGACGTGACGCGAGAAGAGCTCAGCTTGTGCCAGTTAGATGAGCCGTTTACCTCTCATATACACGCGTATATAGGGAAGCTGAGGTTTCCTCTGTTATCTGGTTAGGTGCGTGTGTCCGTGTACATTACCTGCTAATCGCATCATCCGAGATTGTCGTTTACGACTAAAAACGATGGAAGCTGTCCAGTTATTACGACACCACACGACCTCACGAATCATGCGCATATACTAGCTGCTTCAGGTGTTGCCTCTTCGCGTCCTTCGGTTGCCGGCCGGACGCTGTCGGACAGCTCTCTTATTCAGTTATACATACACTCTTTGCAGTGTCCATGTGCACGGCTTGGCCATCCAGCCGACGCTGCCACTACCGCTACTTCTTTTGCTGCTGCTGCTGTTGTTGTTGTTGTTGGTACGGCTACTGCTCATGGTCTTTTAGGGCAATGTACGCAAGTGAGAGAGAGAGAGAGAGAGAGAAACAGAGAGGGAGTTAACGGCGCGGGAAACGGGAGAAAAGGGTCTGGACCGACTAAGAGATCTAATGGACGCGGCGACATGTTTTTTTTTTTGTTTGATGGCCTCGTCCAGCTGCCGGACTGCTCCCTGTTCGGTTAGTCTGCTTGCAGGTTTTTTTCGGCACGCCTGCCTGCTTCCCTGTCCAGTTGCTCGGAAGAGCAGTAAGAGCCGCAAGATGCTTGTAGTGGCAGTGGTATCTTAGTATCTAGAAGGAGAGTGATGGTGGGGAGACTAAAAGGAGGCCACCGGAGATAGCCGCAGATGCGGCGATGTCCGCCGAGTGGAAGGAGTCCCTGTGCTAGTGCTATACACTAGCGGAAAAAGGGCGGAAACTCCTATAAGATAAATTGGCATCTTGTATCTCCTCGCTGTACAGACTGGAACCAGCATTTCGTTCATTCGTTCGTTCGTCCGTCCGTCCGTCCGTTCGTTTGACGATCCTGCTAGCGCTGGCATAGGGTACGACGACTCGCCTCGTTTCTCGCGTTCCCCTGTTTTTCTCTTCGTTTTCTTTCTCATTCTCTTTTTCGTTCAGCTCCGACTACGTTGTCTGCCTCCATTCGACTCATTTTCCTTTACTCTCAGGCATCCACTGTCACGCGTTGTTCTTTTCCGGGACTCCAGCTTCTTTTCGTCTCTGTTCCTTAGCTTACGTTTGTCCTGCTTTCGAACTGCCTCTAGGGTACCGGCCAGCAAGGCCAAACCAAGCCAGGCCACCCTGTCCAATCAATGCAATGTCACGTTGATAGATAGATAGAAGAGAGAAATGACTGCTAGAGACTTCTTGAGGTCCCTCCCAGCTCTCGGTTCGACAGTGTAACGAATAAAGTATCGACGAAAGTAAAATTCGCGACGGTTCCCTGCTTTAGCCGAGCGATTTGCCGACAAGCTGTATAATAGCTAACAGCAAGTAAACGCAGTTAGCTGCCGAGACCCATATGCTGGCTAGAGGACCAAACATTGAATGCCTTAAACCAAAGGTCGACGGTCAGCCAAACATCTTACACTTTTTCGTCAGATGCGCAGGACGATGCGAATTGAACTGAGTGAGTCCTACTCTGCGCACACCGCAGGAAAGTCACGTATATCAATAGAAAGTGAATGATTCTCCACTGGCCCTTATTCCTTTTGCTTGCCAGACAGTGGAGTTTGCGGGCCGCCATTTTTGGATTGGTGGAGGCGGCGGCTGCGGCAGCAGCAGCAGCAGCGGTGGTGGTCAGTTTGACCGATCACCCGTTTGTTCCCTTGAGTCACTGCGCCGAATCACACTGCAAACTACCAGACGTGATCGGCAGCAACAACAATAGCTACTACTTTAACTATGTCACTTGGAGTACGACGAATCGATGGCTTAGTCAGCGCATTACTCTCGGACGCTTAATTTCCTTCTAGAATTGAAATCGCTACGAAGGTACGGGAGGGTAGACTGGGCAGACAGACAAAGGAACGACGAACAAAAAAGAAATCACTGTACAGTGGCCGGACGTCTGATTAAAAGCTACGCACCTACCACCGTAACTACCTGTAAAAACGAAAAAAAATAACTTGAACACTATCGCCCTCTGAGTACGAAAAAGTTGAGCCCAAACTGGGAGTTGAGTCTATAGCGGCTCCAAATTATGCCTTAGCGTCACATATGACTTAAAAAATAACAACCAAAGCCATATCAAAGTTCTTTTTCGCCTTCCTTCATACGAAGCCCAGTCTTGGTATCTATATAAAGCAAGCGGAGTAAGATGCTTACAGACGGTGTTTGAAGGTGACTGAACACACAGCGACAGGCTGTAATTTAACGATTGCCCTCTGGCCACCGTAGATGACGATGGTGTAAAGCTGCAAAACTATGGCCGGCTTACAAAGACCCACCGGCTGTCTCTGTGCTCTGTTAGTGAAGTCGCTGGGGAGAAGAAAGTGGACGCCAATTTTAGTTCGATATAACCCGATGAGCTGGTTCGGGACAGGGTGCCATATCCTCGTCTATGCTTCATATAGTGACTAGTTTATGCTTCCTGTGAGCGTGATAACAGCTTGCATTGGTGCGATCGAAGGCTGTGTGATTATTGAGAGAGCAGCCTGAATCGTAGGCCTATTTCTCATGCCGGGAGACATACATTCGCTACTATCGCTGCCGAGAAAGGCAATCAAATCCAGCCGAAATCATTGAGGATAAGAGCTCCGTTCACTCACCATCGGTCCCAGTATCTTGATGACTCACGCCATCTGGAGAGTTGTACAAACACGCTCACACAAACAAGGCAAGAGGAATGCACCAGCCCCCACCACTATGTAAAGCGACTGGCTGGGCGAATCTACAAACAGATCAGCTTTTTCCACCGTAAAAAGATACTGAGTGATTGAGATAAGCTGTAATAACTAAATAGCGCATTGAAAACGAACCGGATACATGCGAACACGCATTAACACAGAACGGAACCCTTGGACTGTGAAGAGCAACAATATTTAATACACCACGTAGCTTTCAAAGCTACTTTCGCTATAGAAGCATGACGAAAGACAAACATCATTTAAAAAGTTGTTGCGCCATATTGAGATGACTGGTACGGTAGCCAAATGATGCTAGTGCTAGTAGTTTGCGTTCCACTTTCCTAGGTATTGTAACGCTGCAAATTTACTCCCGTGCCTCCGATCAAGACATTTTTCTCCCTGCCATTGAGTAGATACTCTGCTACGATATAGAGAAAAGAAAGTCAAAATCTACAGCAATAGACTTGACTTTCTTCTGCCGATCACTCTCATATGTACCTGTATAAGGTGTAGCCGCTTGCTTAGTAGTTCAACTCCGATGACGCGTCTACCTCTTGAGTGGCAATATATAAAATCTGCTTCGTACGTAGAACCCTAAATATGTGTATATATACATATAGATGGGAAAATGTGAGCTGTAGCGGATGCGCAGCAGAGTAAAAAGCCGATAGGAAACCCAATAAGCCCGTCCTACCCGTACCACTAAGACCGGTGTATAATGATAACACTATTGTCAGTGGTCCAAGATATGATGTACCATTTTTCGATAGCAACCCCCGTTACCATCGTAATCGTCCTTCGCTCTGTGTACCATCACCATGCTGCCAACCCTCTACGGGCTTATAGATATGGCCTTGATGCAGATATACCCCCTGAGGCGATGCTATGACGATGCAGTCGCTCTCAGCTCGCCAGGGACTAACATGGCCCCAAACGTCAGTATCTCACACGACAAGACTGCAGTTATATGCATCTCGACGTCACCAAAGAAGGAACAAACGAAGGAGATGATAGAGGCAAGGCGGGTAATTTCCTACACAACTAAAAGCTCGTACTACACTGTGTGGCGGAATACGGCATCGTGCAATGGTTTGATGTCAAGCCAGATCCTCACCGAGAAGAAACACGAGCAGGTATCGGTAAGAGCGACAAAGTGAGCGACGAAATTGCGTCGAAAAAGCTGCCGATGGCCTGTTTCTTAATCAAGATGCTGACCGTTGCTCGTTCTTTAGTTTACTGTAAAAACTTATCACACTGTCTAGTGCATAAAAATTTCTGTACAACTGGATTTAAGATGAGGCACACACAAAAATAAAATTCGACAGTCAGAGGTCTTGCAGTTAAACGCAAGCTACCTTCACAAAATTCGAAAAATCGATCTGTGTATATATATACACATACATTTTATTCTACGCCTACCTATTATTCCTGTAATTCGAATGTTGTTTTACCATTAGATTGTCCGGGGCTATTGAGCAATCCGAAAAAAACTTCAGTACCACCTAAACTATATACTTTTAGAGCAATGATATTTTAACATATGGACTGTTTGCGGATTGAAGTTAAGGTAGTGGGAGCTTTGCAGCCAACCTGTATTTGTGATTCAAATTACCATACGTAATCTGGTTATCGATAACTTGTTTGAGGGACTAGGCGGTGGACTATACTGCACCACCTACTGCCTCCTTAAAAAATCACAGAATTAAATCTGGAGAAAAACGGGCTTTTCTCCTGTTAGGCACCATTTTGTTGCCCTTTTCTGGTGGATGCCAAAAACTGACCCATATCTCGTCAACTACGGCAATGGTGTACTCTAGGTTATTTTTCTTACGCAAATTTTCTCTAGAATACGTTATACGTTTTTGCCTACCATAAACGCAGTTCACGAGGAATTCAGTTTTTCTTCATCTGCGGTGTTCCCTGATACTTTCATGACAGGTGCTACAAGGGATTCTGTATTGCAGCAACAGAAACAGTTTTATTCAAAAGCTTTTGTGATTACAACACCTCGTACTTCTGTGTAGATATAGAAGATTATAGAAAGAAATGTAATCTTCTAGATTTTTTAGTTCTTTCCAGCACACTCTTGAGTTCAGAATGATTGCATTAGGTATGAATTGTTGTTTCGCTGAAAGCTTCTTTGTCCAGAATTTCCTCCAATCTTTGATGGATTCTACCAGCGTTCTTGCCTTCAATAAACAAAAACATAACCACCGACCATTGATTTTTTAGCATTAAATGATATGTGCGTTTCAACTCGTTATTTTTGTGTGACAATCAGCTTCTCATCATTAATAATCAATGATTTATTGTAAATATCTACTAGTTTTCACCTAACAATGACACGCGGTTAAAGAATAATTTAAACTTTTCGACGGGCTTGATAGCCTCGTCTGAGCTAATAGGGTAAAAGGAATATGAAGAAGGACACCAACAACACCAGTGCTAAAAGCGGGTAACGAGGAAATCACCGGCTGGATGAACCAGGCGGGCTAAACTGGGTTAGTCGAGTTGCCTTGTGCCTTGTATTGTTCAGCTCGTCTATCACCTTGTTGATCGGCCACAAACCCATGACAGGCGCGTCAACTGAACTCGCCGGTCGCTAATAAAATTTTCTTAAATGACATGGCCTTCGCCAGGGGGTAGCCGCCTGGCCCGTATAGGGGGCGTTGTAGAGGCGGCGTGGTGCTTGCCCAGCTACAAGCTTGTATTCTGGTGAGTAGCGCGGGAGCTCCAGAGCGGATAAGACAGCTAAGGGGACAAAAGCGGAACACAGGAAAGTTAGCAAGGGAATGGGGGGGGGGGGGGGAATGGTGGCAATTTATATTGCTTATCCATGTGCCACACCTCCTCTCACCACTTCTACCACTTCTATCAATGCTGGGCCTCAGGCTGTTGGCATCCGCCTATATCATCAGTGCCTGCAAACGGCTCTGCCGCTTTGCCGCCAAGGCGGCAAGCCTGTGTCGTGAGATCTAGTGACTAGTTCTACGGCATAGGCTTGGCAAAACTGTGCAGTATGACACAACCGACTTCTATAAGTGGCATCAGCCTCGTTGCTTGATGCTACTACCGCAACCCAGCTGCCAACGGCCACGTTCCCTAATGCTCTCACTATCATAGTGTTATGCTGGAGCAATCGACACCACTGCGATTTCCACCGTTGTAACCTTCGCTGTCGCTTTCGTCGCTGCCCCAATCGTCTATGGCACTGGTAACGCGTGTGCTACTCGGCTGCTTTCCGGCTCGCCTGCCGCTCCCCCCCCCCCCCCCCGGGGTGGCACCAGTCCAACACTGCAATGAAGGCGCGATACCAATGCCAATGCTGCTGCTGTCAGAGCTCACCGAACGGGACTGTCAGTCAGCAGTGCGGAAGAGGTGTGGTCAACAGAGGCAACGGGACGCAAGTCGCAAGACGCACGACTGGGTGTTAGATTGGTTGTCGAATGAATGATCGGAATAGAGTGCGCTTCCTGTAATGCGGTAACATTCGTGCTCCTCTCTTTCTTGTGGCCTTCCAGTCCCCTTCTTCCTCGGTTCCTCGCCTCATCACGAATTCTCCTCATCTCCCTTTTTTCTTCTTTTTTTCGTATTTACTTGAAGCGGGTCAAAGTAAGGAGGGAAACGGATCGGGCCAACTATGATAAGGCACTAGGAGAAGACAGAGCCCACCATGGCTACACGACGCTCACGACAGCGAAATAATAAAGAGAACGTTAAGGCTGGCGACCTTTTGCAGAAGACGGAAGTAGAAGAGAAAGAGTATGCGCCATATGCGAGACCTGGTCAAAACGGCGGGCATGAGGGCTAGCAACAAGATGGCGTGAGCTTCAACACCGCCAGCCACTTATGAGAGCTGCAAGCAAAGGCGGTAGCAGCCAGCCATTGCTTCGGCGGCAGGAACAGTCGATATCGATGATAGAGAGACGAAAGGATAAGGTGTTTGGAACGGAACGTCCATGTGAAATCAAGCAACAGCAAGAAACACAGTACTTTTAGGTGGGTTCTACGTTGTTCAATCAGTCTTCTTTCTATAGGATGGCTTTCTGTACAAGGGTCAGTAAACCTGTGATGGAGGACTCTTCAACCAACAAGGACGCGAGAGAAAAACTCCCTTGTGTGCATCTCTTTCTTGTTCTTCAAGGCACTCGCTTAGTTTCCTTCTCAATCGCTATTTAGCTCCCGCTGTTCCTCAGAGCATGCCTGGTTGCAAAAGAGAGATAAAAAATAAGACCTCAGAGGTTTTTCTCACGCTTCTTTCCTCTTTCCCGCGAATTTCTTAGCTTGCTTTTCCACAAGGCCTGTTTGTTTAGACCGACCTGTGCACGTTTGGACCTGGCTGACACGTGCATGCTTGTAGCTGTAGTGCTGATCATCTCTCGGTGGAAAAGATCTGCTGGATATCCAGGACGCTGAGGGCCTTATCTCCTTTTGCCTTAAGTGTCACACTGTAGCATTGTAATACTATCCGATGAGGATCTTTACTCGTTCACATTACGGGTGCCCATAGCTTTTTAAAAGAACAGCTCTACTTATAGGTTCTACTTAACAGGCTCTACTTACTGTAAATGGAAGCCACGTGAACAATTTATCTATTTAGAAAGATTATATTAAATAGGTACCTGTTGAAAATTATTGTATCTTGCATACTTAATAATTTCTGCTGATAATACCATCTGGCAGTGTATGCGAACCAAAATAATATGATTTTGAATGAAGACATGATTATTGGATGATTGTCGCACGACAAGATGATTGTACAGTCTTCTCGGTACATATATAGATTCTATAGCACCACTTCGAAGCATCTTAGCATAGAATATATCAATCGGTAGCATCGAACGCAGATGCAATAGCAGGCAACATGTGTGCATCTTACTATTTTCTAGTACTTAATATGTTATTAGCGGCTCAGTTTTGCTAAGCGCCTAGACGATGGTTCGACTAAAAATACGAGCAGAGCAAGCGCAGCTACTTTCTTACAGACGAACCCAACTGTTATTACCTCGCTTTTTCGTCCTTGCTTACTTTGTCCATCGCCCAATCGCTACAAATGCTTGGATATCCGTTGGGTCCATGCTTGATGCAGAGTTTTAGCTGTTGGTTCTAGTCTTATCTCGCGAGCACAAATTCAGACAGGCAATAATTGTAGACTGTCTCGAAATCCCTTGACAATGGCTCAAAATACTGAACCCTAGTGACCAGAACCCAAACCGCCAGATGCAGTGTGAGCATACCAACTGGAATTGCTAAGTGACGCCAATTACCAAGATCTGTGGATTTTTGAGGAAAAATTTATACGCGAACTTAGCCAATAGGAGCGATTCAGCTGGCAAGAAAAAGTGGACAAGGAACCCAGCGAATGGATGACGGATCTATGAAACGGGGCGACGTGAACGAATTCGGAGACAGGCGTGTACCACCCGGCAGATGAGGCGACTAGACCTCGACCCCCGTCGACTTAAAAGCGTCCCGAGGGCATAGCAAATTTTATAGGGACAAGGAGAAGGAGAAAGGGAGCAAAAGTAAGAGCTGAAGTTCTACGAAGACTCACATCGTCAGTCACTGTTAGTGGCTTGTAGGGTCCACCTTGCTGTGGTGGGTAGAACCTAGAGGTCTGGATAACGAAGAATGCCCTAGAGGCAGAGGATTGGAAGACGATGGAAAGCAAGCATCTCTCAAGCGAAATGGAGTGCATGTTTTTGCATTAAATTCGCCCCAAGGCTGTTGGGGGACTATAACGGGCCTTTTGCTGTTAAGACAAAAACGACGAATGAACCTGGTCAAGAAGTTATTAAATGCAAATTAGCGGTAACGCGAGTGGAGTCGGTGATAGCACAGGTGAACTATGTGATAGCACTGGAATGGGTCCGACGTTAGAGAGGCCAACGCAGACATTAGGAAACAGCTGGCGTAGAGAAGCAAAAGGAGAAAACGGTCGCGCTGGTGACGGCTAAAGACAAGCGTTATGTCGCATGGCGAACAATCGCTAGGTGCCCGGCCAACTGTGTGAAGCCAGCGGCAGGCCATCTAGACGGTGCAGAAATAGAAAAAACTTCACATTTGAAATCGCTGCAAAAGGTTAATTCATCACTGAGACAATTTAATATAGACGTTAAGAATGACTCAGTAGATGAACAAACGAAAACCACTTCAAATCACTTATACGTATATGCAATACATATCAAAGTAAATAAGTTTATGTACAAAACGCGCTAGGGAGCAATCATAATATTTATACTAGAAACTATGAAACCGGCGTCATTATTAAATCGTTTAGTACTGGTGCAAGCCACTCGAACGCCAGTGTAGTCATAACTATACCTAATATTAAAGTACATATATTGATTGATGATGCTTTTATATAGAATTGGACGCAACCGCAAGCTAATAAGGCCATTGAGAGAGGCGATTGCAAGGAAAAGAGTTCGCATCGGTGGATAATAATAGTTGTACTAGTAGTGTAGGAGTGGGAGTACCCCTCTCATATGCCCTGAACGCCCGAAGCAGAGGTGGTAGCCGAACGACAGCCCGAAAACGGGGTGTATACTGCTGCACCACCTCACATTCTTGAGAAGAAGAATATGGATGCCGACACTTTGCCGACGTGGCAAGGTAAAGACTTTTTTAAACATACGGTAAAAATATTCGCTGTAAAACGACAGCGGCATCAGCAACGGCTTTGAAGGGTAGTCGAGGATTCTTTCCCTTTGGAAAAGGCCTTGATCTCTTGAGGAGATTGAGCGTCTATCGTGCAAGGACGCATCGTGCGTTCGCTCAGATCTTTCACGATTTTCGTCAGTTGCCGCCACAAAGACTACAAGTTTTGCTCCGACTGAAGCCTTCAACCCATCTGCTGCTGCAGACGATGTTGCCGGCAACAGCCACCACTAGCAATCTACGACAACGACGAACTAAGGCAACTAGCCTAACCCTTATCAACATCGCTCACACAAGATCGCTTCGGCACATGTCAGCTAAAATATTTGCTATGAGAAGACAAACCTTTTTTATGTGTTTTGGCAACGAGCAGACGAAGTTATTAGGAATAAGCCTCTACCGACAATACCCGTACATCTCTGGCACCTCCAGTAACCCGCGCGCGTGCCGCTTTTAGCTGGAACAGCTCTAGGCTCGACGTTCGATAATATGAACGTACGTCCTTGGTGGGGCAGACAGAGTCAGTTACCGACTCTCCTATGTGTGAGCCATATAGCCATTGAGTCAGCCCATATGGCCAGCACCAGATGCCAGTGCTGCCATTATGTCTCTCTAAAGGCTCAAGGCGCACCGAATTCCAATTCAGACAACTTCCCAACAGCCCGATAGGTCCCCGACAGTAAGGCCCCGACACCCAGTTTTCATTCCCAGCAAACCCGTTCCTACCGTCCGCCCTGCGCCTTACTTCCCAACCGTGCGCAATGCCCATACCTTCCTCTCCCAGCTCGTTTGCTAGCGTGACACTCTTTACATAGGCAACGACGAGACTTCGTCGTCGTCATCATCATCGCTGCCGTTACAATGAACGACAACATTCTCCCATCCATTTGTGTAGCAGCAAAATTCGTTGGTTTGCGTGCAGGCGTGTGTTTGTGTATATATGTATATTGTAGATGTGAGGCGGATGCTGCTGCTAGTTTGGTAGCCGTGGGGGCACTGGCGGTAACGACACAGCAGTAGCAGTGAGAAGCGATGGGATACGGCCATAGTTGCGGAGGGTGCACGTGACATGCCATCTTGGCTTGCCACTCTGTGCAGGCGAGCAGCATTATCCCAGTAGAAACAAAGCAGGCAGAAGGAGTCCCTTAGTGGATTAGAGACGGCTGTAGAGACAGTCAGGGAGCAACCAAGGAATAGTAATACTAGTAACAGTGGTTGTGCTGGCAGCATGTCGAGACAGCCGACCGCCGAGATAAGGTGGAACTGTTTCTAGCAGGTTCAAAGGCATGCCACATCAGCTAAATAGCTAGGTCTTATTCACACGCTGTTCTTGCCGCAAGCTGGACTACTATGGCTGCAATCGGCATCACTTTGTTGGTCGCAGCCACTAATCACACAACCATGTACGTACCTCTGGGGTAGTCGGTCGAAGAAGAGCCGATGCTTACACGCAGCAGTTCTAAATCAATCATTACAGCCAGTACTGTTGACTTAAATAAGTGTACTCGGTATCATCGGCCAATTTTTTAGCCGGTTGAAGACGACGGGCCAATTCAAGTGGAACCATAGGCTGTCCATTCCGCCAGTAGATAGCAAAGAAATCGCTAGATGTACTACAAATTCATCCGCAAAGCTAAATTGTTAAGCCACCAAATTGCGCCGCAAAGAGAAGTAAAGCTAGATGGGTAAATCTATCCCCTGCCTCAAGGTATATTCGATATAAGGAAAACGGTTTAATGTATAGATACACTGCGTAAGGAAAGAGTACTTCAAACTGCTAGCTAGTACAACGAACCCTGCCCTCTGTGTGCCCTTCGTGGCGCTGCTTGTCCTTCGATCTTAGTGCAAATCAATAGTCTGTTGTTGATAATAAGTTTACACAGACCCGGTTAGCACATTTCTAAAACAGCCCTGGCAATCGCTAGTTACGCCGTACAGCAGACCTACGTCGTCTGCTTACCTAGCACCTCCACTTATACAGTACAAAATCAAACACGTGTCGGCAGAAGCAAGCTTCATCACAATTTGTTGAATTTAAATTGTTGTGTCACTCTCGTCTATAGCTGCGAAGTAACAGCGCAAGCCAGCTGTACTGCTGTGCATAAAGCCAGGTACAAGAACATGTTCTTATTGCGAATTTATCGCTTTCAAGCAAACTTTGTTGCTCTCTTCGTACTTACGGCACGCGAAGGGGGTCGAACGGTAATTGGCAACAACCTTGCTCGTCTGGCAGAAACAACGCAAAACGCTTTTGGTGTTTCTTGTTGCCTCCTTCAACAACGATGCTTTGCTACTCGTTGCCATATACGTACCGTCAGCAGTGCCAATGGCAGCATTGGTGCTGTTATCTGTCTATACAAAGATTTCGTTTTCATGTTTGCCTCGCTGACTGAGTGCTCTATGCCTTATTTCACGTTGGCTCGTATGCCGGTACTGCATACCTGGCAAAGAAATGGTCCTCCCTACCCATTTGCCCTCTTGTAAAGCATTTCCGGGACAGGTAGGAATAAAGCAAGAGAAAAAGAAAGCAAGAAATCATTATTAAACCGTCGCCCGCTGTACCTTGATCCCTGAGGACATGATTGTAAAGACAGCCCCTGCCGGATCAGACCCAGACCCAAAAGCTTCTCCTAAAATTTTTCTGAGCTTGTCGTAGCAGGAGGACGGCAACAGTAATAGCGAGCTCAGCGTTTTCCCTTTTCACTCCTCGTAGTTGTCGTCCCTTTCATCTTTCATTGCGTCTTCTTTGCTGCCGCCCTCTTACCTCTTAGTCTAGCAGCCAGCCATGCAACCAGGCAATCATCTCCGTTATGGTATGTACCAGGTAATCGAGTCATTGGCGATTTACTGAGTCTTGCTAGCGGTGGGCGACTGAACCAATAGAACAACTACCGCACGACTGTTGAACCGATTGAGCTCCTACTACAGTATCAATCGTGTTAGAAGTATCGTCAGCAAAAACGCCAGGGATAACAGTTACGTAAGAGAGCAAACGCCAGTAGAGGTACGAATGCCGTAGCATCCAACCTAAGCGCTAAGTAGTAGCAGGGATAGGCAATGCGTTGCAGCATTGCAAACAAATTCAGAAATCGCTAGCCACTAGAGAAAAGACTATCGCTATTTCTGCTGCTGCATTGCTATGACAAATCACCGATGCGACAGAAGGGATAAGTCAAAGGACGACAATCATTATCTACTCGCATTGTTTTCATCATCCCGCTGTTTGATTCTCCCATCAACATTTCTATCTGCACTACTAACAGGACCTCGATGGAGCAGTCTTTCTAACACAGTACTGTAGCTGAGGCGGTCTATGAAATAAGAAATAGAGCCTTTTTTCGAAATTGTAGCAGGAAAAGGACAACGCAGACTGTTTGTGTTGGGTGAGCCTTCTGTGTGCATGTGGGTCTCCCGCAATCACAACCCAGATCAGACGACGCTCTCCTTAACCGTCGACCATAGGACAAGAACTTTTTAGCTGGTCATTGTTTCTTTCTCTTCCCACATTTCGCCATTTGTAACGCAATAACGTGTGTATAGTTACTAGCACGTGTACACGAAAGCAGAGTTATTATGATTCCCATAGCGATTTCTGATTCACACACCCTTTGATATGGTGCAGTGTATTGCCCTTAGCGTTTCTAGCTCATATGCTCGGTGCTCACCCCTCTTTTAGCCTTATTTATAGGACGGACATTGTTGGATGAAAACTACAGACTGCAGCACACAGTATCGCTGACTGTAACTGGAAAAGAAATTCTCTGTAGACTACATACACATACAGGGGACTCGGGCCAATGTCGGGCGAAATCAGCCCACGACAAAGGACGTTACACCCGCCACTGTTAGCTGTTACCACACGTGGTTCGTCCATTCGCTGTCGTCCACTAAAAGGATTTCGATGTAGCTCCCTCTCGTTGAAGCCAAGCAAGAGGCTATTGCGAGCGGGGGAGGCGATTGCGGCGACTGTAGGGCTGGTGGTGGTCGAATAGCAGCTGTCATCTTACTCCTTGCCATCCATGCGAGCCGGTTATAACTATTCAATCTAATTAGTTACCGTGGCGTCTCAGAAAGATAAGTAGAGCTTGATATCATAACGCCATCTACAAGGAAAGAAAAAAGCACGGTAACAAAGCGGCACGGGTCGGTGATTTAACCTTCCCACCAAGGACCTATCACGTGCATCAATACGCCTTCTCAAACATTTGTGGATATTCCGACTGAATAGACCAATTTCCCCTAAGGTCGCTGTATTGCATCAACCCGTAATCACTATAATGTTCAAGGTTACACTGTTTCTCAATGAGTAATCAGCTCAACACAATCAACAACATCGCGAAAAGGCAAAACTAGAACTGTTATGCAATAGCGCAAGGTATTTATTATTCGGCCGTAGAAAGCGAGGTCCAACAATAAAAGAACGTTGAAAGGCCCGCAGTAAGTGATGCGACAAAGTGCAAATTATCGAAGAAAGAAAATCAAATACAACAAGTCAGTAAAGAGATGATAGAAAAACCGAAGGAGGAAGAGTCTCTCGAGTGAGCGAGAAAAGGAGCAGAAGTAGAGAGAACGAACAAACAAATAAACCCAATCGAAAATCGAACGAGTTTTTCCCTAGAGCCATAGCAGTGCAACGGCAGAGCCTTGCTTTCTGTTGTTACTCATTGTATCCCTACCAGCTCCATTCTGCGCCGGTGTGACATGACGTCACACTGATCCGAGGCCGTGCTACTAGAAGAGGCTGGGCAGAAGCTCCCAAACATCAGGTTGTACCGCACATACACAAACAGACGATCAAACCAACGTACACTGACAAAGCCAACATCGTAACTGCAGGCCTTGAAGGCTCAACTCCCGGAATTTACAAACACAGATTGTAGCCCTAGCAGCTAATGCGTCCGCCGTGCAACGTTTTCGATGGTCAGACGAGTTCAGTGATTCAAGGGAGAAATCCGTCCTTTGGAAACACTTTACTTAGACATGGAGCGCTGCGCAATCCCTGAGCTCACCTTTATGAGACCTCTGTGATCAATTGGTAAGCTTTTATACGCAATGTAAGCAATTTTTAAGGTAAAAGCTTATGATAAGACAGATATTATCGCAGATAATTGTCGTCGTTGGAACTGTAAAAAAGACTGATCCTCAACACACCGGATTGTCGTATCCGTGATGCGTACCGTAGCATACATTAGGCATCAAAATTAATAAAGCGGATACAATATGAGTTCAGCTACGGGTTTACTATATACAGTATTATATCTCATAATCACACAATGTAAAGTACACAATTAATTATTTAAAATAAACTTGAAATCCGAAATGTATTGCTGCACATTCCCTAATTTATCAATTCACAGTGGCATATATACAATATCAATTTGGCAAACCACTTCAGGCAGGGCATGCAGTCGCACCGGGGTTGCTGCGGGGTCTCCCAAATGCGATCATCATTAAAACGAAAACAATTAGAAAACGCCGAAGCTCGATTTTAATGACAGCAGGCTTCGCAAAGATTCTATGTGGAGTTCAGTAAACCCTGTGCACCAGTGCCATCATCACTTCCACTGAACAGATGCTCTTGCCAAACCCGTTCCTATAGTCCTGCCTGTGTATTCCGCACCTTTGGCTTACTCACAAATTTGCCCAGGCTTCCTTTCCCCGGTACGTTGTAAATGTAAACAGTTACTTCACCGCTCGCCGAGCGTTTTGCTCGCCTAATGAATTCACATTTAATGATGGCGAGAGGAAGATTGAGAGATCTGCTCATATTTTTATTGAAAGTGTCAAACATTTACGGCCACAAGGCAACGCAGAGTCCTGTAGTAACGATAGCAGCCGCAGCAGCATCAGCGCTAGTGCCGTGAGCGGTAGTACATACGAACCAAACAGACGCCGGTCGAAGACGTTAATATATGTGCATAGTTTTATCAACTGGTAAGTACACCAGGGTTACCAGCATACGACCGGCCGGCCGACCGACCGAAGGTCAGAAGCAGCAAAGTGGAGGAGGGGCGTGGGGAAGTGGAGACTGTCCTGCAGACAGCGTCGGCCGTAGACTGCGGCTTCTCCTCGGCGACGACTACGATTCTTGGAGCCAACTGGGGCCAAAGACGATAAAAGTTTGCTTGGTTATTCAGAAAAGCTAACATTTAAATCAATTCGTCCAGGCTACCGCCCTCTGCCGAACCGAAGAGCCTTTATCTCTACTGCTACAATAACTAGTTCCACTGTTGCCGCCATTAAGCTCACTATATCGCTACTTTTCGTTATCACCTACGCCACTCTATTGCAGGTTATATCACAACAGAATGCGGAGCTGTAACAAACTGCTGTTGGAATCGGAACTCAGCAGGTATGGTGCCTTATCGCCTGCCGTCACAAGGTCGTTTAAGACCTTGTGTATATATACATATAATGTGCGTATATATATAGCCAGGTAGTACAGTGTTATCAAGGGGGAATACGCAACTTAAAAAGGAAATGCTTATCGCAGATCGCCCAAGTTTTTTCCATGTAGGCCGTATCTAATAAAGACCGTAAAAAGTAACAATAGTGTTGTTCAACGTGAAGCTTCCTGTCTACGTTTCATTTTGCACGAGAATCGAAGAAACTTCCAAGTTCCCAGAAGCAGTATAAGCAAACTTAACTTGTAAGTTGCAAGTAGCAGGTTAAGAGGTTTCGCTTAGTTATAATGCAAGTGACATAGCTAAAGGATTGTCTTGTTTTCGTTTTAATCCGTGAAAAACGATCACCGCGGGATAACTATTCGCTGAATGACTTCTAGTAAGACATGTCTCACAGCTGTAGAGGGAACAGAGTAAGATTTTTTCGGTTGCTGAGTGAGTAGAATCGATCGTTACGGGTCATGCGGCGCTTTCGCTAACCAGCCCCTTTTCCGGTGACCTCGACTGTGACGATTGGCATCTGAAATGTGTGCATATATATGTGGATATATAAGATGAAGAAATGGTAAAAACGAAGATTGTGGGTACTATAAATTCAGACGCACTAAGATACGAAATGGTGACACAGTGTGAAGATGCCAACGGGTGTGTCCTAGCACGAGGTAGTTAACGTCATCAGCGAACGAGAATTGGGCGTCAAGGAGCGCCCTATGCACCAGAATGGCATAGTACTATAAGAATTGAATAGGAAAGGTAAATTTTGCACATAAAAAAAATGGAGTAGCAGAGCTCTGGGTAATGTATGTCTGTTGGTAATTACTACAGTGTTATTAATGGCAAAAATTGATAATGAGACATTCCGCTAAAATGAAAAAGGTCAAGACTCCCTGTGAACGGATTAGTCCTTATTCTACAAGCAAAACGTACAGCAACACCACTCACTCATAGTCGTCCGCAAAATCTGAATTGAAGGCAGCGATAGCCGATGCTGGCGCGGCAACAGCATGTCGAATTAATGGCATTCATGAATCAATCCTTTTTAAGCAATTGTCACGAGCAGGCCAAACACGTGCCTGATTTCCTGCTCGTCCATGTGAAGTTATTTTCCATTCCCCACTTTTTTTCTACCACCTAGTGCTAAAAAAATAGGGATGCTTAAAACGCGCATATACTCGAGGATTAGGCGAGAAAAAAGTTCCCAACCCGCAGCTTGCAAAGAAAGAAGGAACTATGGCAGTGTTTTTAAATTCGCATCTTTTAGTACCTATGTATTTGGTCGGGTTCGTTTTTGGTGACAATTTCCATTTTGAGTGCCTATCTTGGAGAACCGATAAGGAATCACCATTTAAATTTAAACCAGTTCCTGTAGCGGGCAGATTAGTGTGTTCAAGCGAACTGCATCACCGCCCTGCTATGGACTACCACTCAGATCAGCGACAGGATTGAATAATCGTGCAAAATAGTATTTTGTATCGCTTCGCTGCACTACTGTAATCGCAGTAATAATGATAACAACGCTGTGACAATGACAACAAACAGCAGTAACAAATGCCAGGATCAATGACGACTCTGCTATCACAACTATCAACGGGCGTACGGATAAATAGGGACCTCCCGCCAACGACCCAATCTCGGACGAATCTACTCTACTTATTGCTCCTTATGAAGCAAATAGTTATTGTTCATCGATAAGGTGGTAGATTCCTAGGTATCTAGCAGTGCCCGTGGGATACGGATGGCGGACTGGGGAGCTGCCAGCTCGTCTTGTGGGTGATGTATCGCCTTGTCTTTTCGAATACACACTTCGCACTTCGCCTGCGAGCTTCCTTTCTCGTTCTCTACCCGCTCCAAGTAACGTACTGCTTATACGTAATACGAATAGAAAGCAACACATTGCCATCTGGCAAAGTACTTTTAGCAATCCTGGTCATCACTGCTGCTGCCATTAGCATTCCTCTTTTTTGCCCGCAGGCACACTTGACACTGTAGTACATATATTCTTTTTGTGTTGGTCGCCCGCTGGCTCGCGGTGTGCCACAATCCGCATTTAGGTTTCGGCTGTTGACAGTGCGCGGTGACGACGGGCACTCGTTGGCACCACTATGCTGCACTAGTCTGATAAGCTTCATAAAACTCTAACCCCGAACCATATTTGTCTCTCTCAATTTGCCCTCTTTTTCTCTTTGTATACGTCTGATTCACGGTTCTGATTCTACTCGACGTAACATGCTCCGTTCTAATATCTATACATTCGCCTCACTTCAGAATTGAAAGCTCGTCTATTGTAGGCATTCCTGTGCAGCCTAAGGCTACTATGGCACGACTCATCTGTCAGTACTACGCCTAGCATAGTTGAATTGCGTACAGGACACAGGATACGGGAAGGATAATGCGCCCTTCCCTGTAAACTCACTTTTCTCTGATGTGGTCGCCAACAGACCTGAGAAGACTGCTCTGCCTTTGAGAGACTTCTTGGGAAATCCTTCCTTTTCAATATTGTTCACCCATTCATTCAGCCTGCCAGTAACAAATCGCACACGGGGACGCAGAGAACATTTACTCGTAGAAATACAGCAGAGATTCCTTATGTTACTTGCCCGCCTAATATAGTACAGTCACAACATACGTAGAAGGCAGCGCGCGGGCACATATAAACAGGAAAAACAAACTACCGCAACTACTATTACTACTAGAGGGAGAAAACACCCTCTACAACAGGGCACCCTACTTTAAGAGATGGATGAATTTTATTACCATACTTTCCTCGGCTATGTATTTCCGCGGGTGACCTAGTATTGGAAGGTTCATATGCGAATACGTAATTGCAAGTGAAAATATAAGTATAATATTGTTATTTTGTGTTCCGTTTGAAGCACGAAGGCTCGTTTCTCATCGTGCTGTTACCTGCACTATCCTTAATGCAGAACAGCTCAAGTAGATGTATTACATTTTAACATTAGATATACACACCTACCCGCATATGGCGTCTAACTGAAAACCCATCTAGAAAGCCAGCCTTATTAGAAAAAAGAGCGTGCTTCCGAAAGAGGGTACTACGTAAGATAACTCTTGGTACAGTGAATGGTGTCAAATAATCTAAAGCAATAACCTGTTTCAAAGTGAAAATGGCGAATTTTTTTTCCCAGCAAGGGGCACTTTTACACTATCATTGTAATGTAAGCATATCTTGATGAGAATTTTCCAAACAAATGGGCTGGACGAAAAAGTTCCATAGAATAGCCTCCCGGTCCGCCAAACCTAACGCTAATGGATTTTGTCTCGGGGGGGGAGCCCTGAGATAGAGGAGATAGAAAATTACGGCAGAAAACCGACGTCACAAGAAGATTTAAAAGCTACAATTAAATCGCCGAATCCATAACCTATTGCTATCAGCGTTGTATTGATCAGCACGGTAAGGAGGAATTATGTATTTAATGTAGACTTTATCGCAATACTGTATGTAAATAAAAGTTAAGGCTTAACTTACTTGCGGCACCCTCCATAATCTAAGATGGCCTCTAAGTTGAGTTTTAAGATACGACAGCAACAGCGGCGATATTAACAACACCAAGAACAACCGCAACCACAATATGAGTGCCTCAGCTCCGCAACGGCCAGTTGTAACTGATTGCATGACTATATTCGCCATCGCTGTAGACACTGGAGGCAGTAACTTTCCGCTACGATGTGCACACCTCACTTCCCACATTTGCGGCAGAACAACTTGGGAAGGACACAGGAACATAAATTGTACCTATACGCGTTCTTGCGGGTCATAATCAGTTGCATTGAAATTGCTGCTTCTGTGGCAACTGCCCCTACTGTAGCGTTACCGAGCGGCTTTACCTGGGGGCAGCACCTACAACTGTCGCTTTCGGCACAACCGAGACCATTGTACCACCGTCGGCACCGAGGAGCCGTCCAACTCTGCGAAGAAAACGAAGCAATCTAGTTCGTTCCGCTAAGCTAGCGCGTTCTTAATTAACTATAATTTATTTCAGAACGAAGAAATGACACTGACAAATATGGCAGAATGTAACATGGGCGTGCTTAGTTTAAAATTCAATTTTCTATTTCCCCTGTAGCCATGTAGCTGTTTACATAGCGATCACTACTAATAGCTGAAACACAGTGTGGACATGGGCGAGGAGGATGCGATGATGGCAAGAGTCGATGGGGGCGCTAGTGGAGAGTAAATGTTCTAACGAATAAGTGTTGAAAATAAGTAACGACTAGATTGATATAATAACCGAGAAAACAAGCTGCCACTAATGACACGATCCGAGCAGCCTGATACACGCAAACAAAGGCAGCTCAAATACATAATGAAATGTAGTGGATTGATGTTATCGTTGTAGTAGGAGTAGTGGCCTTGTAGCGATGCTGGGCATAGCATCGGCCTATTTGTTTTGCTCCAGATGCAGATAGGTATGATATCTTTTGATGCCGACACAAATTGTGGGGCAATAGAGTAGATCGTTCGGTGAAATTAACAATAACAACGACAACGATTAAAAAAAAAATACGCCACACGATCAGCCTACCTTCGGTATAAATTACGTCTTTGGAATAGATGCTGTGATGTTGGTAACAGACCGTCTTAGGAGTTCAATGGCAAAAGTAATGTTAAATTAGTCGATTCAAAGTCATTAAATGTATGCTACAGATGGCAGCAAAAAACTACATTCCACTTGTCATGCCCAATAGTATTTCCATTTGCTATAAGAATGATGGTATAAGTTTTCTAGTGGTGTTGATAAGTACAAGACTAAGCGAACTACTTTACTAATTAACCATAACGACGCTTCTGCTAAAAATTACTCAGTCTCATATGATGTATTTATTATTGGAAAAAACCATTAGTCTAGCTAGATTTCAAGCAGATAGGACTACCAGACAATGCAGCTGTTAGCAATAATGTGCAAAGATTATAGTTTTTCTTGACTGAACCGCTTCGCAACGGTCATATGCTTCGAGAAAGCAAATAAAACTAGCGAACGCAGAGACGCCCGAAAGAAGCAAGGAACTTCCCGTTCTTCAATAACGGCCAAAGCGCATCGAAATGTCAAAAACCCTGTTTGCACAGTTTCCTTCTGTTGAAGAATGTTTGTTCAATTATAACAAACATTGTGTTGTTTCCAAAGGTAAGACTTGAAACCTAAAGGAGCATACTTGTCCATGTACTGGGGGGAACAACAAATAAGATTAACATAAAATAAATCACACCTTTTTTCATTCGTATGCATACGTTATTTGTATATGATAATTAATTGATACTTAAGATTTTTAACTCCTCGGCCATATATTTGAAGACGACTATTAGAAATTTACGCACTTGGGGTTGTTGCATAACGAAGAGGTCGAACCCACCTGACTTGCTTACGACACGAATACCTATGCTTGTATTTTTTTGCCCATTTTGCACAGTTCTTTATAAAAATCGAGCATAAAGACAGTGTCGTGAAATAACGCAGGTGACCACAAAAGTCGTACTCATGCCCCCTGCGCGAATATAAAATACTCATTCGAAGCGAACAAGGTGCAGCTAAGAAATCGTGCACCCGCCACAACAACGATCGCAAGATATCTGATCAGCTTGCTGGGCGTTAGATGATATGTTTTGTTTTCCTTAGTGGGAAGCTCAGTGCAAACATGGGGTCTGCCGGATAAAGCGGACGCTCGCTCGGACGCTTTAACCAGTACCATACACGGAAAGCAAAATCTGACGGCTTCCTTCCAGCCAAATTCCACCAAACCTTACGCTGTTGTAAGGTGTCTAGCTTCGGCCCAGTCTCTGGTGTGGCTCGCTAATGGCAAATAAGATAAGAGGGACCCTTAGCAGTGCTATCTACCAGTGTACACTGGTCGTTCCTGAGAGAGGAAGGGCTCTTCAAATCGGGGGAGAGCCAACGAGAGTGGGCTCAGGGAGCGGTAAAATTCAAGATGGAAGACGGCCGAAGGAGTATAGTATTAGGAACTAAATCCCTACCGTCTAACAACTTTGGAGCACCACGCGCTGCCCGGGCTTTCGCTGCGTATCAGATGAAAGGAAGAGGAACAGCAACGACTGTAGAGGAAACATAAGATCGAGATTTTTCAGCCAGACAAGTCGTCGGGATGGGATGAAAATTCACAGAGTACTATGTCTAGAAGGAAAGTGTGGTAAAAACAGGAAGAGCATTTCTGTAAGAAAAATATTCGTGGTGATGTCCAGAGGCGGTAAGCACAGGGGTCAAATGTAGAGTATGGGATGAGCACTAAGGTTGGTCTGCACCACACGTCAGCAAACCGTCGCTGGTAGACTCTGTTCGAGTTAAAAATTTTGGAATATCCTGTTTATTACTGGCGAACACCTGCTGTTGCTTCAGCTGCTGCCGATTCATGTCAGCGGTCTGATAGTGCGTCTCCTTTTACCTGCTTTATTCATTTCTTCAATTCACACATGCAGCTCAGCACAGACAACGATTATATGGCCAGATCCATCGGTATAATTAGTTTCAGCCACTTTTTGAGGTGGAAACCCCTGTCTACCTGTTTTATCTTACTACAGTTATTTATGCTCATGAGGATCGAACTCTAGATGGGAAGCGTGGGTTGAATCGAGCACCAAAAGGCGATTATTGCGCTTCCTTGTGAAGATGAAGTAGGTTGGAGTTCGTCGTAAGCGAAAATGAAAATTGGAAAAAAGACGAGTCGCTAACCAGATGAGTGAAAAAGCTTCCATACTTCACTTTTTGGAAGCTACCCAGGTATTGTACAGTTTACTTGTAAAATGGGCGTATATGTGCACAATATTGTGATGACCAAAAATAATTATGTATTCATTTCTTAATTTTACTAAAATTATAAATATTTTGGCCTGTGCAAGCAGTTCCATTGGAGGACATTGCGAGCAATTTATATACAAGCCAACAATGGAATGTACACGCACTGGGTACAATTCAATATGGTATTCAACACGTGTACATTTGCATGCGATGACGTTATCATTACGTACCTCGAATGGAAAGAAGGTTTCCTAGCGGGTGATTAAACAGAGTTCACTTTAATGCAACTATACAAGTAGTGGTAGTTTCAAATGCAGACCTTTAGTATATAATGGTCTGGATGTGTAACTTGAAATTTTTTAGGTTTCAATTAGAAATGGCTGGAGTTTTTTGTCTCAGACAGTTTGTCGGGGATGTTTCACATGCAAGACGAATGGGTCAAGGCGTGTTCATAACTAATCCGTTAGAGGACTCGAACGTTAGTGTAACATTAGTTTTAAGTACAAAATAAACACAATCACGATACCGAAACGTATGCTCAAATTCACTTTTACACCAACACTAACCTCGCATACTTTCTTTCCAACGAAAAAGCCAGCTCACGAAACCTTCAGGAGTGATCGCTCAATGAAAACAGTGGGGTTATCGATGCTTGCACTTATTTAACACAACCAGCCGGACCACCGATCAGTATACCATTCATTCAAACTTTAATTGTGGACCAGCCAATGGGTGACTAGGGTCCAGTATGAAGCTACTGCTTGCTGAAGTTTTTTCTCCTGATGTTCGACATGGTCCTGTTCAAAATAGGCGGCATGCGTTCTCAACCGTCCGAAATCAAATCCAATGAGCCTACAACCATACTCGACGTGCAAGCTGATTTGAGAGAGGAGGTTCGCTGGCGCAAGACCGTCTCAGGGGCGATCTCAGGAATGCCCCTCACGGACGAGCGCAGACGAAGAGTGGGACATCGAGAGTATTGGAGGAGGAGTGGCGGCAAAACAGCGCTCGAAGCATGCTTCATTTCAACCTCGTAGATCGCATCGCTTCCACTACATCAACAGCTACGAAAGCAATGTCAAAACCAGCAGCAACTATGATAACAACAATACTAACAAAAGTAATCGATCGTTGTTACTGAACGAGCAGAAGGTGAATGTGCTTGGTATGTCCTGTATTTAATACTCATAAGGACTATTTTACGCAGAGCCAATGCTCGGCAGGACAGTTCAACGGAAATCGGTTCGTAATTAAATAATAATTTACTTTTGCTGCATAAAATCATTAAAGTCACCGTGTCTGCTTTAATCTGTACATAGCCTCACAAATATTTTGTCCTGTCAATTCGAGTCCTGAACCTTCAAATTTCGCGCCACATTTTTTTGCATATCTGTGTACCATTCTTGGCGTCTCGCATCGGAAGGCATCGTTATTTGTTTGATCAGTTTTTGGATGCGATATCGATCTGCAATTTTTCTCTTATTAATTTTTCAGCTTGTGGCGACGCCGACGGCAACAGCTGTCATCGGCCACTAGGCGTTACTTTATCCAGAAATGTACCTAAACTCTCGTTGTTTCAACTTTTTTATGACGGTGCTGGTAATAAATAGTCAAAAGCGGTTAGTAACGGCCATGTCATTAGGTACGAATTGACTCATGTATCATCCAATGTGGACGATACCAACTAAATATCTAGCCTGCTTATCGTAGAACAAAGTGAAAGAATTGCTTCTTTAAGGTCGTATTTTGTAAACTATAT